>NW_028270150.1:102891840-103200477 GCF_037043375.1 Chiloscyllium plagiosum | reverse complement strand
ACAGAGTAAAGTTACCCCTACCCTGTCCCCAGCAAACATATCCAGGGACAGCACAGGGCTAGATTACAGAGTAAAGCTACCCCTACACTGTCCCCATCGAACACATCCAGGACAGGGTTCGATACAGAGTAAAGCTACCCCTACACTGTCCCCTTCCAACACCTCCAGGACAGCGTTAGATACAGAGTAAAGCTACCCCTATACTGTCCCAATCGAACACACCCAGGACACCGTTAGATACAGAGTAAAGTTACCCCTACACTGTCCCCATCGAACACATCCAGGGACAGCAGAGGGCCAGATACAGAGTAAAGCTGCCCCAACACTGTCCCCATCGAACACATCCAGGACAGAGGTCGATACATAGTAAAGCTACCCCTACACTGTCACCTTCCAACACCTCCAGGACAGCGTTAGATACAGAGTAAAGCTACCCCTACACTGTCCCCATCGAACACATCTAGGACCACGTTAGATACAGAGTAAAGCTACCCCTACATTGTCCCCATCAAACACACCCAGGACAGCGTTAGATACAGAGTAAATCTACGCCTACATTGTCCCCATCGAACACATCCAGAACAGCGTTCGATACAGAGTAAAGCTACCCCTAAACTGTCCCCATCGAACACATCCAGGACAGAGGTCGATACATAGTAAAGCTACCCCTACACTGTCCCCATCGAACACATCTAGGACCACGTTAGATACAGAGTAAAGCTACCCCTACATTGTCCCCATCAAACACACCCAGGACAGCGTTAGATACAGAGTAAAGCTGGCAATACACTGTCCCCATCGAACACATCTAGAACAGTGTTTGATACAGAGTTAATTTTCCTTTACACTGTCCCCAGTCAATCACTTCTAGGACAGGGCGAGATACCGAGTAAAGCTACCCCGACACTGTCCCTATCGAACACATCCAGGACAGCGTTAGATACAGAGTAAATCTACACTGTCCCCATCGAACACATCTAGAACAGTGTTTGATACAGAGTAAAGCTGCCCCTATACTGTCCCCATCGAACACACCCACGACAGGGCTAGATACAGAGTAAAGCTACCCCTACCCTGTCCCCATCGATCAAATCCAGGACAGGGTTCGATACAGAGTAAAGCTACCCCTACACTGTCCCCTTCCAACACCTCCAGGACAGCATTAGATACAGAGTAAAGCTACCCCTATACTGTCCCCATCGAACACGTCCATGACTGCGTTAGATACAGAGTAAAGCTAACCCTACACTGTCCCCATCTAACACACACAGGACAGGGCTTGATACAGAGTTAATTTTCCTTTACAATGTCCCCAGTCACTCACTTCCAGGATAGGGCTAGATACAGACTAAAGCTACCCCTACACTGTCCCCATCGAGCACATCCAGAACAGCGTTCGATACAGAGTAAAGCTACCCCTACACTGTCCCCATCGAACACATCCAGGACAGCGTTAGATACAGAGTAAAGCTACCCCTACATTGTCCCCATCGAACACATCCAGGACAGCGTTAGATACAGAGTAAAGCTACCCCTACATTGTCCCCATTGAACACATCCAGAACAGCGTTCGATACAGAGTAAAGCTACCCCTAAACTGTCCCCATCGAACACATCCAGGACAGCGTTAGATACAGAGTTAATTTTCCTTTACACTGTCCCCAGTCAATCACATCCAGGACAGGGCTAGATACAGAGTAAAGCTACCCCTAAACTGTCCCCATCGAACACATCCTGGACAGCGTTAGATAGAGAGTAAAGCTACCACTACACTGTTCCCATCGAACACATCCAGGGAAAACACAGGGCTAGATACAGAGGAAAGCTACCCCTACACTGTCCCCATCAAACACACCTAGAACAGTGTTTGATACAGAGTAAAGCTGCCCCGATACTGTCCCCATCGAACACACCCTCGACAGCGTGAGATAAAGAGTAAACCTACCCCTACACTGTCCCCAACGAAGACATCCAGGACAGGGCTAGACACAGGATTAATTTTCCTTTACACTTTCCCCATTGAACACATCCAAGACAGCGTTAGATACAGAGTAAAGCTGCCCCTACACTGTCCCCATCAAACACACCCACGACAGCGTTAGATACAGAGTAAAGCTAACCCTACACTGTCCCTATCAAACACACCCAGGACAGAGCTAGATGCAGAGTTAATTTTTACTTTACACTGTCCCCAGTCAATCACATCCAGAACAGAGCTCGATACAGAGTAAAGCTACCCCTACACTGTCCCCATCGAACACATCCAGGGACAGCAAAAAGTTAGATACAGAGTAAAGCTACCCCTACACTGTCCCCATCGAACACATTCAGGACAGCGTTAGATAGAGAGTAAAGCTACCCCTACACTGTCCCCATCGAACACATTCAGGACAGCGTTAGATAGAGAGTAAAGCTACCCCTACACTGTCCCCATCGAACACATCCAGGACAGCGTTAGATAGAGAGTAAAGCTACCCCTATACTGCCCTCATCGAACACATCCAGGACAGCATTAGATACAGAGTAAAGCTACCCCAACCCTGTCCCCATCGAACACATTCAGGACAGCGTTAGATACAGAGTAAAGTTACCCCTACACTGTCCCCATCGAACACATTCAGGACAGCGTTAGATACAGAGTAAAGTTACCCCTACACTGTCCCCATCGAACACATTCAGGACAGCGTTAGATACAGAGTAAAGCTACCCCTACACTGTCCCCATCGAACACATCCAGGACAGCGTTAGATACAGAGTAAAGTTACCCCTACACTGTCCCCATCGAACACATCCAGGACAGCGTTAGATACAGAGTAAAGCTACACCTACACTGTCCCCATCGAACACATCCAGAACAGGGCTAGATATAGAGTAAAGCTACCCCTAATACTGTCCCCATCGAACACATCCAGGACAGCGTTAGATACAGACTAAAGCAACCCCTACACTGTCCCCATCGAACACATCCAGGACAGAGTCAGATACAGAGTAAAGCTACCCCTACACTATCCCCATCAAACACACCCAGGACAGCGTTAGATACAGAGTTAATTTTCCTTTACACTGTCCCCAGTCAATCACATCCAGGACAGGGCTAGATACAGAGTAAAGCAACCCCTACACTGTCCCCATCGAACACATCCAGGACAGAGTCAGATACAGAGTAAAGCAACCCCTACACTGTCCCCATCGAACACATCCAGGACAGCATTAGATACAGAGTAAAGCTACCCCTATACTGTCCCCATCGAACACGTCCATGACTGCGTTAGATACAGAGTAAAGCTATCCCTACACTGTCCCCATCAAACACACACAGGACAGGGCTTGATACAGAGTTAATTTTCCTTTACACTGTCCCCAGTCACTCACTTCCAGGATAGGGCTGGATACAGACTAAAGCTACCCCGACACTGACCCCATCGAACACATCCAGGACAGGGTTCGATACAGAGTAAAGCTACCCCTACACTGTCCCCATCGAACACATCCAGGACAGCGTTAGATACAGAGTAAAGCTACCCCTACACTGTCGCCATCGAACACATCCAGGACAGGGTTCGATACAGAGTAAAGCTACCCCTACACTGTCCCCATCGAACACATCCAGGACAGGGTTCGATACAGAGTAAAGCTACCCCTACACTGTCCCCATCGAACACATCCAGGACAGCGTTAGATACAGAGTAAAGCTACCCCTACACTGTCCCCATCCAACACCTCCAGGACAGCGTTAGATACAGAGTAAAGCTACCCCTACACTGTCCCCTTCCAACACCTCCAGGACAGCGTTAGATACAGAGTAAAGCTACCCCTACACTGTCCCCATCGAATACATCCAAGGACAGCAAAGGGTTAGATACAGAGTAAAGCTACCCCTACACTGTCCCCATCGAACACACCCAGGACAGCGTTAGATACAGAGTTAATTTTCCTTTACACTGTCCCCAGTCAATCACATCCAGGACAGGGCTAGATACAGAGTAAAGCTACCCCTACACTGTCCCCATCGAACACACCCAGGACAGGGCTAGATACAGAGTAAAGCTACCCCTACACTGTCCCCATCGAACACACCCAGGACAGGGCTAGATACAGAGTAAAGCTACCACTACACTGTTCCCATCGAACACATCCAGGGACAGCACAGGGCTAGATACAGAGTAAAGCTACCCCTACACTGTCCCCATCGAACACACCCAGGATAGCGTTAGATACAGAGTAAAGCTACACTGTCCCCATCGAACACATCTAGAACAGTGTTTGATACAGAGTAAAGCTGCCCCTATACTGTCCCCATCGAACACACCCACGACAGCGTTAGATACAGAGTAAAGCTACCCCTACACTGTCCCCAACGAACACATCCAGGACAGTGCTAGACATAGGATTAATTTTCCTTTACACTTTCCCCATTGAACACATACAAGACAGCGTTAGATACAGAGTAAAGCTGCCCCTACACTGTCCCCATCGAAAACACCCAGGACAGCGTTAGATACAGAGTAAAGCTAACCCTACACTGTCCCCACTGAACACATCCAGGACAGGGTTCGATACAGAGTAAAGCTACCCCTACACTGTCCCCTTCCAACACCTCAACGACATAGCTAGATGCAGAGTTAATTTTCCTTTCAACTGTCCCCAGTCAATCACATCCGGGACAGGGCTAGATACAGAGTAAAGCTACCCCTACACTGTCCCCATCGAACACATCCAGGACAGCGTTAGACAGAGAGTAAAGCTACCACTACACTGTCCCCATCGAACACATCCAGGGACAGCACAGGGCTAGATACAGAGTAAAGCTACCCCTACACTGTCCCCATCGAACACATCCAAGGACAGCAAAGGGTTAGATACAGAGAAAAGCTACCCCTACACTGTCCCCATTGAACACACCCAGGACAGCGTTCGATACAGAGTTAATTTTCCTTTACACTGTCCCCAGTCAATCACATCCAGGACAGGGCTAGATACAGAGTAAAGCTACCTCTACACTGTCCCCATCGAACACACCCAGGACAGCGTTAGATAGAGAGTAAAGCTACCACTACACTGTTCCCATCGAACACATCCAGGGACAGCACAGGGCTAGATACAGAGTAAAGCTACCCCTACACTGTCCCCATCAAACACACCCAGGATAGCGTTAGATACAGAGTAAAGCTACACTGTCCCCATCGAACACATCTAGAACAGTGTTTGATACAGAGTAAAGCTGCCCCTACACTGTCCCCATCCAACACATTCAGGACAGCGTTAGATACAGAGTAAAGCTACCCCTACACTGTCCCCATCAAACACACCCAGGATAGCGTTAGATACAGAGTAAAGCTACACTGTCCCCATCGAACACATCTAGAACAGTGTTTGATACAGAGTAAAGCTGCCCCTACACTGTCCCCATCCAACACATTCAGGACAGCGTTAGATACAGAGGAAAGCTACCCCTACACTGTCCCCATCCAACACACCTAGAACAGTGTTTGATACAGAGTAAAGCTGCCCCGATACTCTCCCCATCGAACACACCCACGACAGCGTGAGATAAAGAGTAAACCTACCCCTACACTGTCCCCAACGAAGACATCCAGGACAGGGCTAGACACAGGATTAATTTTCCTTTACACTTTCCCCATTGAACACATCCAAGACAGCGTTAGATACAGAGTAAAGCTGCCCCTACACTGTCCCCATCGAAAACACCCACGACAGCGTTAGATACAGAGTAAAGCTAACCCTACACTGTCCCCACTGAACACATCCAGGACAGGGTTCGATACAGAGTAAAGCTACCCCTACACTGTCCCCTTCCAACACCTCAACGACATAGCTAGATGCAGAGTAAATTTTTACTTTACACTGTCCCCAGTCAATCACATCCAGGACAGGGCTCGTTACAGAGTAAAGCTACACCTACACTGTCGCCATCAAACACACCCAGGACAGCGTTAGATACAGAGTAAAGTTACCCCTACACTGTCCCCATCGAACACATCCAGGACAGCGTTAGATACAGAGTAAAGCTACACCTACACTGTCCCCATCGAACACATCCAGAACAGGGCTAGATATAGAGTAAAGCTACCCCTAATACTGTCCCCATCGAACACATCCAGGACAGCGTTAGATACAGACTAAAGCAACCCCTACACTGTCCCCATCGAACACATCCAGGACAGAGTCAGATACAGAGTAAAGCTACCCCTACACTATCCCCATCAAACACACCCAGGACAGCGTTAGATACAGAGTTAATTTTCCTTTACACTGTCCCCAGTCAATCACATCCAGGACAGGGCTAGATACAGAGTAAAGCAACCCCTACACTGTCCCCATCGAACACATCCAGGACAGAGTCAGATACAGAGTAAAGCAACCCCTACACTGTCCCCATCGAACACATCCAGGACAGCATTAGATACAGAGTAAAGCTACCCCTATACTGTCCCCATCGAACACGTCCAGGACTGCGTTAGATACAGAGTAAAGCTATCCCTACACTGTCCCCATCAAACACACACAGGACAGGGCTTGATACAGAGTTAATTTTCCTTTAAACTGTCCCCAGTCACTCACTTCCAGGATAGGGCTGGATACAGACTAAAGCTACCCCTACACTGACCCCATCGAACACATCCAGGACAGGGTTCGATACAGAGTAAAGCTACCCCTACACTGTCCCCATCGAACACATCCAGGACAGCGTTAGATACAGAGTAAAGCTACCCCTACACTGTCGCCATCGAACACATCCAGGACAGGGTTCGATACAGAGTAAAGCTACCCCTACACTGTCCCCATCGAACACATCCAGGACAGGGTTCGATACAGAGTAAAGCTACCCCAACACTGTCCCCATCCAACACCTCCAGGACAGCTTTCGATACAGAGTAAAGCTACCCCTACACTGTCCCCATCCAACATCTCCAGGACAGCGTTAGATACAGAGTAAAGCTACCCCTACACTGTCCCCATCCAACACATCCAGGACAGCGTTAGATACAGAGTAAAGCTACCCCTACACTGTCCCCATCGAACACAACCAGGACAGCGTTAGATACAGAGTTAATTTTCCTTTACACTGTCCCCAGTCAATCACATCCAGGACAGGGCTAGATACAGAGTAAAGCTACCCCTACACTGTCCCCATCGAACACATCCTGGACAGCATTAGATAGAGAGTAAAGCTACCACTACACTGTCTCCATCGAACACATCCAGGGACAGCACAAGGCTAGATACAGAGGAAAGCTACCCCGACACTGTCCCCATCAAACACACCCAGGACAGCGTTAGATACAGAGTAAAGCTACACTGTCCCCATCGAACACATCTAGAACAGTGTTTGATACAGAGTAAAGCTGCCCCTATACTGTCCCCATCGAAAACACCCACGACAGGGCTAGATACAGAGTAAAGCTACCCCTACACTGTCCCCATCCAACTCATCTAGAACAGTGTTTGATACAGAGTAAAGCTGCCCCTATACTGTCCCCATCGAACACACCCACGACTGCGTTAGATACAGAGTAAAGCTACCCCTACACTGTCCCCAACGAACACATCCAGGACAGGGCGGGACACAGGATTAATTTTCCTTTACACTTTCCCCATTGAACACATCCAAGACAGCGTTAGATACAGAGTAAAGCTGCCCCTACACTGTCCCCATCGAAAACACCCACGACAGCGTTAGATACAGAGTAAAGCTAACCCTACACTGTCCCTATCAAACACACCCAGGATAGAGCTACATGCAGAGTTAATTTTTACTTTACACTGTCCCCAATCAATCACATCCAGAACAGGGCAAGACACAGAGTAAAGCTACCCCTACACTGTCCCCATCGAACACATCAAGGATAGCGTTAGATACAGAGTAAAGTTACCCCTACACTGTCCCCATCGAACACATCCAGGACAGCGTTAGATACAGAGTTAATTTTCCTTTACACTGTCCCCAGTCAATCACATCCAGGACAGGGCTAGATACAGAGTAAAGCTACCCCTACACTGTCCCCATCGAACACATCCAGGGACAGCACAGGGCTAGATACAGAGTAAAGCTACCCCTACACTGTCCCCATCGAACACATCTAGAACAGTGTTTGATACAGAGTAAAGCTGCCCCTATACTGTCCCCATCGAACACACCCACGACAGCGTTAGATACAGAGTAAAGCTACCCCTACACTGTCCCCATCGAACACACCCACGACAGCGTTAGATACAGAGTAAAGCTACCCCTACACTGTCCCCAACGAACACATCCAGGACAGTGCTAGACATAGGATTAATTTTCCTTTACACTTTCCCCATTGAACACATACAAGACAGCGTTAGATACAGAGTAAAGCTGCCCCTACACTGTCCCCATCGAAAACACCCAGGACAGCGTTAGATACAGAGTAAAGCTAACCCTACACTGTCCCCACTGAACACATCCAGGACAGGGTTCGATACAGAGTAAAGCTACCCCTACACTGTCCCCTTCCAACACCTCAACGACATAGCTAGATGCAGAGTTAATTTTCCTTTCTACTGTCCCCAGTCAATCACATCCGGGACAGGGCTAGATACAGAGTAAAGCTACCCCTACACTGTCCCCATCGAACACATCCAGGACAGCGTTAGACAGAGAGTAAAGCTACCACTACACTGTCCCCATCGAACACATCCAGGGACAGCACAGGGCTAGATACAGAGTAAAGCTACCCCTACACTGTCCCCATCAAACACACCCAGGACAGCGTTAGATACAGAGTAAGGCTACACTGTCCCCATCGAACACATCTAGAACAGTATTTGATACAGAGTAAAGCTGCCCCTACACTGTCCCCATCAAACACACCCAGGACAGGGCTAGATACAGAGTAAAGCTACCCCTACACTGTCCCCATCGAACACATCCAAGGACAGCAAAGGGTTAGATACAGAGAAAAGCTACCCCTACACTGTCCCCATTGAACACACCCAGGACAGCGTTAGATACAGAGTTAATTTTCCTTTACACTGTCCCCAGTCAATCACATCCAGGACAGGGCTAGATACAGAGAAAAGCTACCTCTACACTGTCCCCATCGAACACACCCAGGACAGCGTTAGATAGAGAGTAAAGCTACCCCTACACTGTCCCCATCAAACACACCCAGGATAGCGTTAGATACAGAGTAAAGCTACACTGTCCCCATCGAACACATCTAGAACAGTGTTTGATACCGAGTAAAGCTACCCCGACACTGTCCCCATCAAACACATCCTGGACAGCATTAGATACAGAGTAAAGCTACCCCTATACTGTCCCCATCGAACACGTCCATGACTGCGTTAGATACAGAGTAAAGCTACCCCTACACTGTCCCCATCGAACACATCCAGGACAGCATTAGATACAGAGTAAAGCTACCCCTACATTGTCCCCATCGAACACGTCCATGACTGCGTTAGATACAGAGTAAAGCTATCCCTACACTGTCCCCAACGATCTCATCCAGGACAGCATTAGATACAGAGTAAAGCTACCCCTATACTGTCCCCATCGAACACGTCCATGACTGCGTTAGATACAGAGTAAAGCTATCCCTACACTGTCCCCATCAAACACACACAGGACAGGGCTTGATACAGAGTTAATTTTCCTTTACAATGTCCCCAGTCACTCACTTCCAGGATAGGGCTGGATACAGACTAAAGCTACCCCGACACTGACCCCATCGAACACATCCAGGACAGCGTTAGATACAGAGTAAAGCTACCCCTACACTGTCCCCATCGAACACATCCAGGACAGCGTTAGATACAGAGTAAAGCTATTCCTACACTGTCCCCATCGAACACATCCAGGACAGCGTTAGATACAGAGTAAAGCTACCCCTACACTGTCCCCATCAAACACATCCAGGACAGCGTTAGATACAGAGTAAAGCTACCCCTACACCGTCCCCATCGAACACATCCAGCACAGCGTTAGATACAGAGTAAAGCTATTCCTACACTGTCCCCATCGAACACATCCAGGACAGCGTTAGATACAGACTAAAGCTACCCCGACACTGACCCCATCGAACACATCCAGGACAGCGTTAGATACAGAGTAAAGCTACCCCTACACTGTCCCCATCGAATATATCCAGGACAGCGTTAGATACAGAGTAAAGCTACCCCTACACTGTCCCCATTGAACACATCCAGGACAGCGTTAGGTACAGAGTAAAGCTACCCCTACACTGTTCCCAATGAACACGCCCAGGACAGGGCTAGATACAGAGTTAATTTTCCTTTACACTGTCCCCACTCAAACACATCCAGGACAGGGCTAGATACAGAGTAAAGCTACCCCTACACTGTCCCCATCGAACACATCCAGGGACAGCACAGGGCAAGATACAGAGGAAAGCTACCCCTACACTGTCCCCATCAAACACACCCAGGACAGCGTTAGATACAGAGTAAAGCTGCCCCTACACTGTCACCATCGAACACATCTAGAACAGTGTTTGATACAGAGTAAAGCTGCCCCTACACTGTCCCCATCGAACACATCCAGGACAGCGTTAGATACAGAGTAAAGCTACCCCGACACTGTCCCCATCGAACACATCCAGGACAGCGTTAGATACAGAGTAAAACTACCCCTACACTGTCCCCTTCCAACACCTCCAGGACAGCGTTAGATACAGAGAAAAGGTACCCCTACACTGTCCCCATCGAACACACCCAGGACAGCGTTAGATACAGAGTAAAGCTACCCCTACCCTGTCCCCATCGAACACATCCAGGACAGGGTTCGATACAGAGTAAAGCTACCCCTACACTGTCCCCTTCCAACACCTCCAGCACAGCGTTAGATACAGAGAAAAGCTACCCCGACACTGTCCCCATCGAATACACCCAGGACAGCGTTAGATACAGAGTAAAGCTACCCCTACACTGTCCCCATCGAACACATCCAGGACAGCGTTAGATACAGAGTAAAGCTGCCCCAACACTGTCCCCATCGAACACATCCAGGACAGAGGTCGATACAAAGTAAAGCTACCCCTACACTGTCACCTTCCAACACCCCCAGGACAGCGTTAGATACAGAGTAAAGCTACCCCTACATTGTCCCCATCAAACACACCCAGGACAGCGTTAGATACAGAGTAAAGCTGCCCCTACACTGTCCCCATCGAACACATCTAGAACAGTGTTTGATACAGAGTTAATTTTCCTTTACACTGTCCCCACTCAATCACATCCAGGACAGGGCTAGATACAGAGTAAAGCTACCCCGACACTGTCCCCATCGAACACATCCAGGACAGCGTTAGATACAGAGTAAATCTACATTGTCCCCATCGAACATATCTAGAACAGTGTTTGATACAGAGTAAAGCTGCCCCTATACTGTCCCCATCGAACACACCCACGACAGGGCTAGATACAGAGTAAAGCTACCCCTACACTGTCCCCATCAAACACACCCAGGACAGCGTTAGATACAGAGTAAAGCTACCCCTACACTGTCCCCATCAAACACACCCAGGACAGCGTTAGATACAGAGTTAATTTTCCTTTACACTGTCCCCAGTCAATCACTTCTAGGACAGGGCGAGATACCGAGTAAAGCTACCCCTACACTGTCCCCATCGAACACATCCAGGACAGCGTTAGATAGAGAGTAAATCTACCACTGCACTGTTCCCATCGAACACATCCAGGGACAGCACAGGGCTAGATACAGAGTAAAGCTACCCCTACCCTGTCCCCATCGATCAAATCCAGCACAGGTTTCGATACAGAGTAAAGCTACCCCTACACTGTCCCCATCAAACACACCCAGGACAGCGTTAGATACAGAGTAAAGCTACACTGTCCCCATCGAACACATCTAGAACAGTGTTTGATACAGAGTAAAGCTGCCCCTATACTGTCCCCATCGAAAACACCCACGACAGGGCTGGATACAGAGTAAAGCTACCCCTACTCTGTCCCCAACGAACTCATCCAGGACAGCATTAGATACAGAGTAAAGCTACCCCTATACTGTCCCCATCGAACACGTCCATGACTGCGTTAGATACAGAGTAAAGCTAACCCTACACTGTCCCCATCTAACACACACAGGACAGGGCTTGATACAGAGTTAATTTTCCTTTACAATGTCCCCAGTCACTCACTTCCAGGATAGGGCCAGATACAGACGAAAGCTACCCCTACACTGTCCCCATCGAGCACATCCAGAACAGCGTTCGATACAGAGTAAAGCTACCCCTACACTGTCCCCATCAAACACACCCAGGACAGCGTTAGATACAGAGCTAATTTTCCTTTGCACTGTCCCCAGTCAATCACATCCAGGACAGGGCTAGATACAGAGTAAAGCTACCCCGACACTGTCCCCATCAAACACATCCTGGACAGCGTTAGATAGAGAGTAAAGCTACCACTACACTGTTCCCATCGAACACATCCAGGGAAAACACAGGGCTAGATACAGAGGAAAGCTACCCCTACACTGTCCCCATCCAACACACCTAGAACAGTGTTTGATACAGAGTAAAGCTGCCCCGATACTCTCCCCATCGAACACACCCACGACAGCGTGAGATAAAGAGTAAACCTACCCCTACACTGTCCCCAACGAAGACATCCAGGACAGGGCTAGACACAGGATTAATTTTCCTTTACACTTTCCCCATTGAACACATCCAAGACAGCGTTAGATACAGAGTAAAGCTGCCCCTACACTGTCCCCATCAAACACACCCACGACAGCGTTAGATACAGAGTAAAGCTAACCCTACACTGTCCCTATCAAACACACCCAGGACAGAGCTAGATGCAGAGTTAATTTTTACTTTACACTGTCCCCAGTCAATCACATCCAGAACAGGGCTAGATACAGAGTAAAGCTACCCCTACACTGTCCCCATCGAACACATCCAGGGACAGCAAAAAGTTAGATACAGGGTAAAGCTACCCCTACACTGTCCCCATCGAACACATCCAGGACAGCGTTAGATACAGAGTAAAGCTACCCCTATACTGTCCCCATCGAACACGTCCATGACTGCGTTAGATACAGAGTAAAGCTATCCCTACACTGTCCCCATCAAACACACACAGGACAGGGCGTGAAACAGAGTTAATTTTCCTTTACAATGTCCCCAGTCACTCACTTCCAGGATAGGGCTGGATACAGACTAAAGCTACCCCGACACTGACCCCATCGAACACATCCAGGACAGCGTTAGATACAGAGTAAAGTTACCCCTACCCTGTCCCCAGCAAACATATCCAGGGACAGCAGAGGGCCAGATACAGAGTAAAGCTGCCCCAACACTGTCCCCATCGAACACATCCAGGACAGAGGTCGATACATAGTAAAGCTACCCCTACACTGTCACCTTCCAACACCTCCAGGACAGCGTTAGATACAGAGTAAAGCTACCCCTACACTGTCCCCATCGAACACATCTAGGACCACGTTAGATACAGAGTAAAGCTACCCCTACATTGTCCCCATCAAACACACCCAGGACAGCGTTAGATACAGAGTAAATCTACCCCTACATTGTCCCCATCGAACACATCCAGAACAGTGTTCGATACAGAGTAAAGCTACCCCTAAACTGTCCCCATCGAACACATCCAGGACAGAGGTCGATACATAGTAAAGCTACCCCTACACTGTCCCCATCGAACACATCTAGGACCACGTTAGATACAGAGTAAAGCTACCCCTACATTGTCCCCATCAAACACACCCAGGACAGCGTTAGATACAGAGTAAAGCTGCCCATACACTGTCCCCATCGAACACATCTAGAACAGTGTTTGATACAGAGTTAATTTTCCTTTACACTGTCCCCAGTCAATCATTCTAGGACAGGGCGAGATACCGAGTAAAGCTACCCCGACACTGTCCCTATCGAACACATCCAGGACAGCGTTAGATACAGAGTAAATCTACACTGTCCCCATCGAACACATCTAGAACAGTGTTTGATACAGAGTAAAGCTGCCCCTATACTGTCCCCATCGAACACACCCACGACAGGGCTAGATACAGAGTAAAGCTACCCCTACACTGTCCCCATCGAACACATCCAGGACAGCGTTAGATAGAGAGTAAAGCTACCAATACACTGTTCCCATCGAACACATCCAGGGACAGCACCGGGCTAGATACAGAGTAAAACTACCCCTACCCTGTCCCCATCGATCAAATCCAGGACAGGGTTCGATACAGAGTAAAGCTACCCCTACACTGTCCCCTTCCAACACCTCCAGGACAGCATTAGATACAGAGTAAAGCTACCCCTATACTGTCCCCATCGAACACGTCCATGACTGCGTTAGATACAGAGTAAAGCTAACCCTACACTGTCCCCATCTAACACACACAGGACAGGGCTTGATACAGAGTTAATTTTCCTTTACAATGTCCCCAGTCACTCACTTCCAGGATAGGGCTAGATACAGACTAAAGCTACCCCTACACTGTCCCCATCGAGCACATCCAGAACAGCGTTCGATACAGAGTAAAGCTACCCCTACACTGTCCCCATCGAACACATCCAGGACAGCGTTAGATACAGAGTAAAGCTACCCCTACATTGTCCCCATCGAACACATCCAGGACAGCGTTAGATACAGAGTAAAGCTACCCCTACATTGTCCCCATTGAACACATCCAGAACAGCGTTCGATACAGAGTAAAGCTACCCCTAAACTGTCCCCATCGAACACATCCAGGATAGCGTTAGATACAGAGTAAAGCTACCCCTACACTGTCCCCATCGAACACACCCAGGACAGCGTTAGATACAGAGTAAAGCTAACCCTACACTGTCCCCATCTAACACACACAGGACAGGGCTTGATACAGAGTTAATTTTCCTTTACAATGTCCCCAGTCACTCACTTCCAGGATAGGGCTAGATACAGACTAAAGCTACCCCTACACTGTCCCCATCGAGCACATCCAGAACAGCGTTCGATACAGAGTAAAGCTACCCCTACACTGTCCCCATCGAACACATCCAGGACAGCGTTAGATACAGAGTAAAGCTACCCCTACACTGTCGCCATCGAACACATCCAGGACAGGGTTCGATACAGAGTAAAGCTACCCCTACACTGTCCCCATCCAACACCTCCAGGACAGCGTTAGATACAGAGTAAAGCTACCCCTACACTGTCCCCTTCCAACACCTCCAGGACAGCGTTAGATACAGAGTAAAGCTACCCCTACACTGTCCCCATCGAACACACCCAGGACAGCGTTAGATACAGAGTTAATTTTCCTTTACACTGTCCCCAGTCAATCACATCCAGGACAGGGCTAGATACAGAGTAAAGCTACCCCTAAACTGTCCCCATCGAACACATCCTGGACAGCGTTAGATAGAGAGTAAAGCTACCACTACACTGTCCCCATCGAACACATTCAGGACAGCGTTAGATAGAGAGTAAAGCTACCCCTACACTGTCCCCATCGAACACATTCAGGACAGCGTTAGATAGAGAGTAAAGCTACCCCTACACTGTCCCCATCGAACACATCCAGGACAGCGTTAGACAGAGAGTAAAGCTACCCCTATACTGCCCTCATCGAACACATCCAGGACAGCATTAGATACAGAGTAAAGCTACCCCAACCCTGTCCCCATCGAACACATTCAGGACAGCGTTAGATACAGAGTAAAGTTACCCCTACACTGTCCCCATCGAACACATCCAGGACAGCGTTAGATACAGAGTAAAGCTACCCCTACACTGTCCCCATCGAACACATCCAGGACAGCGTTAGATACATAGTAAAGTTACCCCTACACTGTCCCCATCGAACACATCCAGGACAGCGTTAGATACAGAGTAAAGCTACACCTACACTGTCCCCATCGAACACATCCAGAACAGGGCTAGATATAGAGTAAAGCTACCCCTAATACTGTCCCCATCGAACACATCCAGGACAGCGTTAGATACAGACTAAAGCAACCCCTACACTGTCCCCATCGAACACATCCAGGACAGAGTCAGATACAGAGTAAAGCTACCCCTACACTATCCCCATCAAACACACCCAGGACAGCGTTAGATACAGAGTTAATTTTCCTTTACACTGTCCCCAGTCAATCACATCCAGGACAGGGCTAGATACAGAGTAAAGCAACCCCTACACTGTCCCCATCGAACACATCCAGGACAGAGTCAGATACAGAGTAAAGCAACCCCTACACTGTCCCCATCGAACACATCCAGGACAGCATTAGATACAGAGTAAAGCTACCCCTATACTGTCCCCATCGAACACGTCCATGACTGCGTTAGATACAGAGTAAAGCTATCCCTACACTGTCCCCATCAAACACACACAGGACAGGGCTTGATACAGAGTTAATTTTCCTTTACACTGTCCCCAGTCACTCACTTCCAGGATAGGGCTGGATACAGACTAAAGCTACCCCGACACTGACCCCATCGAACACATCCAGGACAGGGTTCGATACAGAGTAAAGCTACCCCTACACTGTCCCCATCGAACACATCCAGGACAGCGTTAGATACAGAGTAAAGCTACCCCTACACTGTCGCCATCGAACACATCCAGGACAGGGTTCGATACAGAGTAAAGCTACCCCTACACTGTCCCCATCCAACACCTCCAGGACAGCGTTAGATACAGAGTAAAGCTACCCCTACACTGTCCCCTTCCAACACCTCCAGGACAGCGTTAGATACAGAGTAAAGCTACCCCTACACTGTCCCCATCGAACACACCCAGGACAGCGTTAGATACAGAGTTAATTTTCCTTTACACTGTCCCCAGTCAATCACATCCAGGACAGGGCTAGATACAGAGTAAAGCTACCCCTACACTGTCCCCATCGAACACATCCAGGACAGGGCTAGATACAGAGTAAAGCTACCCCTACACTGTCCCCATCGAACACATCCAGGACAGCATTAGATAGAGATTAAAGCTACCATGACACTGTCCCCATCGAACACATCCAGGACAGCGTTAGATAGAGAGTAAAGCTACCACTACACTGTCTCCATCGAACACATCCAGGGACAGCACAGGGCTAGATACAGAGGAAAGCTACCCCGACACTGTCCCCATCAAACACACCCAGGACAGCGTTAGATACAGAGTAAAGCTACACTGTCCCCATCGAACACATCTAGAACAGTGTCTGATACAGAGTAAAGCTGCCCCTATACTGTCCCCATCGAAAACACCCACGACAGCGTTAGATACAGAGTAAAGCTACCCCTACACTGTCCCCATCCAACTCATCTAGAACAGTGTTTGATACAGAGTAAAGCTGCCCCTATACTGTCCCCATCGAACACACCCACGACTGCGTTAGATACAGAGTAAAGCTACCCCTACACTGTCCCCAACGAACACATCCAGGACAGGGCGGGACACAGGATTAATTTTCCTTTACACTTTCCCCATTGAACACATCCAAGACAGCGTTAGATACAGAATAAAGCTGCCCCTACACTGTCCCCATCGAAAACACCCACGACAGCGTTAGATACAGAGTAAAGCTAACCCTACACTGTCCCTATCAAACACACCCAGGATAGAGCTAGATGCAGAGTTAATTTTTACTTTACACTGTCCCCAGTCAATCACATCCAGAACAGGGCAAGACACAGAGTAAAGCTACCCCTACACTGTCCCCATCGAACACATCCAGGACAGCGTTAGATACAGAGTAAAGCTAACCCTACACTGTCCCTATCAAACACACCCAGGATAGAGCTAGATGCAGAGTTAATTTTTACTTTACACTGTCCCCATCGAACACATCCAGGACAGCGTTAGATACAGAGTAAAGCTACCCCTACACTGTCCCCATCGAACACATCCAGGACAGCGTTAGATACAGAGTAAAGCTGCCCCGATACTCTCCCCATCGAACACACCCACGACAGCGTGAGATAAAGAGTAAACCTACCCCTACACTGTCCCCAACGAAGACATCCAGGACAGGGCTAGACACAGGATTAATTTTCCTTTACACTTTCCCCATTGAACACATCCAAGACAGCGTTAGATACAGAGTAAAGCTGCCCCTACACTGTCCCCATCAAACACACCCACGACAGCGTTAGATACAGAGTAAAGCTAACCCTACACTGTCCCTATCAAACACACCCAGGACAGAGCTAGATGCAGAGTTAATTTTTACTTTACACTGTCCCCAGTCAATCACATCCAGAACAGAGCTCGATACAGAGTAAAGCTACCCCTACACTGTCCCCATCGAACACATCCAGGGACAGCAAAAAGTTAGATACAGAGTAAAGCTACCCCTACACTGTCCCCATCGAACACATTCAGGACAGCGTTAGATAGAGAGTAAAGCTACCCCTACACTGTCCCCATCGAACACATCCAGGACAGCGTTAGATAGAGAGTAAAGCTACCCCTATACTGCCCTCATCGAACACATCCAGGACAGCATTAGATACAGAGTAAAGTTACCCCTACACTGTCCCCATCGAACACATCCAGGACAGCGTTAGATACAGAGTAAAGTTACCCCTACACTGTCCCCATCGAACACATTCAGGACAGCGTTAGATACAGAGTAAAGCTACCCCTACACTGTCCCCATCGAACACATCCAGGACAGCGTTAGATACAGAGTAAAGTTACCCCTACACTGTCCCCATCGAACACATCCAGGACAGCGTTAGATACAGAGTAAAGCTACACCTACACTGTCCCCATCGAACACATCCAGAACAGGGCTAGATATAGAGTAAAGCTACCCCTAATACTGTCCCCATCGAACACATCCAGGACAGCGTTAGATACAGACTAAAGCAACCCCTACACTGTCCCCATCGAACACATCCAGGACAGAGTCAGATACAGAGTAAAGCTACCCCTACACTGTCCCCATCGAACACATCCAGGACAGCGTTAGATACAGAGTAAAGCTACCCCTACACTATCCCTATCAAACACACCCAGGACAGCGTTAGATACAGAGTTAATTTTCCTTTACACTGTCCCCAGTCAATCACATCCAGGACAGGGCTAGATACAGAGTAAAGCAACCCCTACACTGTCCCCCTCGAACACATCCAGGACAGAGTCAGATACAGAGTAAAGCAACCCCTACACTGTCCCCATCGAACACGTCCATGACTGCGTTAGATACAGAGTAAAGCTATCCCTACACTGTCCCCATCAAACACACACAGGACAGGGCTTGATACAGAGTTAATTTTCCTTTACACTGTCCCCAGTCACTCACTTCCAGGATAGGGCTGGATACAGACTAAAGCTACCCCTACACTGTCCCCATCGAACACACCCAGGACAGCGTTAGATACAGAGTTAATTTTCCTTTACACTGTCCCCAGTCAATCACATCCAGGACAGGGCTAGATACAGAGTAAAGCTACCCCTACACTGTCCCCATCGAACACACCCAGGACAGCGTTAGATACAGAGTTAATTTTCCTTTACACTGTCCCCAGTCAATCACATCCAGGACAGGGCTAGATACAGAGTAAAGCTACCTCTACACTGTCCCCATCGAACACATCCAGGACAGCGTTAGATAGAGAGTAAAGCTACCACTACACTGTCTCCATCGAACACATCCAGGGACAGCACAAGGCTAGATACAGAGGAAAGCTACCCCGACACTATCCCCATCAAACACACCCAGGACAGCGTTAGATACAGAGTAAAGCTACACTGTCCCCATCGAACACATCTAGAACAGTGTTTGATACAGAGTAAAGCTGCCCCTATACTGTCCCCATCGAAAACACCCACGACAGGGCTAGATACAGAGTAAAGCTACCCCTACACTGTCCCCATCCAACTCATCTAGAACAGTGTTTGATACAGAGTAAAGCTGCCCCTATACTGTCCCCATCGAACACACCCACGACTGCGTTAGATACAGAGTAAAGCTACCCCTACACTGTCCCCAACGAACACATCCAGGACAGGGCGGGACACAGGATTAATTTTCCTTTACACTTTCCCCATTGAACACATCCAAGACAGCGTTAGATACAGAGTAAAGCTGCCCCTACACTGTCCCCATCGAAAACACCCACGACAGCGTTAGATACAGAGTAAAGCTAACCCTACACTGTCCCTATCAAACACACCCAGGATAGAGCTAGATGCAGAGTTAATTTTTACTTTACACTGTCCCCAGTCAATCACATCCAGAACAGGGCAAGACACAGAGTAAAGCTACCCCTACACTGTCCCCATCGAACACATCCAGGACAGCGTTAGACACAGAGTAAAGTTACCCCTACACTGTCCCCATCGAACACATCAAGGATAGCGTTAGATACAGAGTAAAGCTACCCCTACACTGTCCCCATCGAACACATCCAGGACAGCGTTAGATACAGAGTAAAGCTACCCCTACACTGTCCCCATCGAACACATCCAGGACAGCGTTAGATACAGAGTAAAGCTACCCCTACACTGTCCCCATCGAACACATCAAGGATAGCGTTAGATACAGAGTAAAGCTACCCCTACACTGTCCCCATCGAACACATCCAGGACAGCGTTAGATACAGAGTAAAGTTACCACTACACTGTCCCCATCGAACACATCCAAGGACAGCAAAGGGTTAGATACAGAGTAAAGCTACCCCTACACTGTCCCCATCGAACACACCCAGGACAGCGTTAGATACAGAGTTAATTTTCCTTTACACTGTCCCCAGTCAATCACATCCAGGACAGGGCTAGATACAGAGTAAAGCTACCCCTACACTGTCCCCATCGAACACACCCAGGATAGCGTTAGATACAGAGTAAAGCTACACTGTCCCCATCGAACACATCTAGAACAGTGTTTGATACAGAGTAAAGCTGCCCCTGCACTGTCCCCATCGAACACATCAAGGATAGCGTTAGATACAGAGTAAAGTTACCACTACACTGTCCCCATCGAACACATCCAAGGACAGCAAAGGGTTAGATACAGAGTAAAGCTACCCCTACACTGTCCCCATCGAACACACCCAGGACAGCGTTAGATACAGAGTTAATTTTCCTTTACACTGTCCCCAGTCAATCACATCCAGGACAGGGCTAGATACAGAGTAAAGCTACCTCTACACTGTCCCCATCGAACACACCCAGGACAGCGTTAGATAGAGATTAAAGCTACCACTACACTGTTCCCATCGAACACATACAGGGACAGCACAGGGCTAGATACAGAGTAAAGCTACCCCTACACTGTCCCCATCAAACACACCCAGGATAGCGTTAGATACAGAGTAAAGCTGCACTGTCCCCATCGAACACATCTAGAACAGTGTTTGATACAGAGTAAAGCTGCCCCTACACTGTCCCCATCCAACACATTCAGGACAGCGTTAGATACAGAGTAAAGCTACCCCTACACTGTCCCCATCAAACACACCCAGGATAGCGTTAGATACAGAGTAAAGCTACACTGTCCCCATCGAACACATCTAGAACAGTGTTTGATACAGAGTAAAGCTGCCCCTACACTGTCCCCATCCAACACATCCAGGACAGGGCTAGACATAGGATTAATTTTCCTTTACACTTTCCCCATTGAACACATCCAAGACAGCGTTAGATACAGAGTAAAGCTGCCCCTACACTGTCCCCATCAAACACACCCACGACAGCGTTAGATACAGAGTAAAGCTAACCCTACACTGTCCCCACTGAACACATCCAGGACAGGGTTCGATACAGAGTAAAGCTACCCCTACACTGTCCCCTTCCAACTCCTCAACGACATAGCTAGATGCAGAGTAAATTTTTACTTTACACTGTCCCCAGTCAATCACATGCAGGACAGGGCTCGTTACAGAGTAAAGCTACCCCTACACTGTCGCCATCAAACACACCCAGGACAGCGTTAGATACAGAGTAAAGTTACCCCTACACTGTCCCCATCGAACACATCCAGGACAGCGTTAGATACAGAGTAAAGCTACACCTACACTGTCCCCATCGAACACATCCAGAACAGGGCTAGATATAGAGTAAAGCTACCCGTAATACTGTCCCCATCGAACACATCCAGGACAGCGTTAGATACAGACTAAAGCAACCCCTACACTGTCCCCATCGAACACATCCAGGACAGAGTCAGATACAGAGTAAAGCTACCCCTACACTGTCCCCATCGAACACATCCAGGACAGCATTAGATACAGAGTAAAGCTACCCCTATACTGTCCCCATCGAACACATTCAGGACAGCGTTAGATACGGAGTAAAGTTACCCCTACACTGTCCCCATTGAACACATCCAGGACAGCGTTAGATAGAGAGTAAAGCTACCCCTATACTGCCCTCATCGAACACATCCAGGACAGCATTAGATACAGAGTAAAGCTACCCCAACCCTGTCCCCATCGAACACATTCTGGACAGCGTTAGATACGGAGTAAAGTTACCCCTACACTGTCCCCATCGAACACATCCAGGACAGCGTTAGATACAGAGTAAAGTTACCCCTACACTGTCCCCATCGAACACATTCAGGACAGCGTTAGATACAGAGTAAAGCTACCCCTACACTGTCCCCATCGAACACATCCAGGACAGCGTTAGATACAGAGTAAAGTTACCCCTACACTGTCCCCATCGAACACATCCAGGACAGCGTTAGATACAGAGTAAAGCTACACCTACACTGTCCCCATCGAACACATCCAGAACAGGGCTAGATATAGAGTAAAGCTACCCCTAATACTGTCCCCATCGAACACATCCAGGACAGCGTTAGATACAGACTAAAGCAACCCCTACACTGTCCCCATCGAACACATCCAGGACAGAGTCAGATACAGAGTAAAGCTACCCCTACACTATCCCTATCAAACACACCCAGGACAGCGTTAGTTACAGAGTTAATTTTCCTTTACACTGTCCCCAGTCAATCACATCCAGGACAGGGCTAGATACAGAGTAAAGCAACCCCTACACTGTCCCCATCGAACACATCCAGGACAGAGTCAGATACAGAGTAAAGCAACCCCTACACTGTCCCCATCGAACACATCCAGGACAGCATTAGATACAGAGTAAAGCTACCCCTATACTGTCCCCATCGAACACGTCCATGACTGCGTTAGATACAGAGTAAAGCTATCCCTACACTGTCCCCATCAAACACACACAGGACAGGGCTTGATACAGAGTTAATTTTCCTTTACACTGTCCCCAGTCACTCACTTCCAGGATAGGGCTGGATACAGACTAAAGCTACCCCTACACTGTCCCCATCGAACACACCCAGGACAGCGTTAGATACAGAGTTAATTTTCCTTTACACTGTCCCCAGTCAATCACATCCAGGACAGGGCTAGATACAGAGTAAAGCTACCCCTACACTGTCCCCATCGAACACACCCAGGACAGCGTTAGATACAGAGTTAATTTTCCTTTACACTGTCCCCAGTCAATCACATCCAGGACAGGGCTAGATACAGAGTAAAGCTACCCCTACACTGTCCCCATCGAACACATCCAGGACAGCGTTAGATAGAGAGTAAAGCTACCACTACACTGTCTCCATCGAACACATCCAGGGACAGCACAAGGCTAGATACAGAGGAAAGCTACCCCGACACTATCCCCATCAAACACACCCAGGACAGCGTTAGATACAGAGTAAAGCTACACTGTCCCCATCGAACACATCTAGAACAGTGTTTGATACAGAGTAAAGCTGCCCCTATACTGTCCCCATCGAAAACACCCACGACAGGGCTAGATACAGAGTAAAGCTACCCCTACACTGTCCCCATCCAACTCATCTAGAACAGTGTTTGATACAGAGTAAAGCTGCCCCTATACTGTCCCCATCGAACACACCCACGACTGCGTTAGATACAGAGTAAAGCTACCCCTACACTGTCCCCAACGAACACATCCAGGACAGGGCGGGACACAGGATTAATTTTCCTTTACACTTTCCCCATTGAACACATCCAAGACAGCGTTAGATACAGAGTAAAGCTGCCCCTACACTGTCCCCATCGAAAACACCCACGACAGCGTTAGATACAGAGTAAAGCTAACCCTACACTGTCCCTATCAAACACACCCAGGATAGAGCTAGATGCAGAGTTAATTTTTACTTTACACTGTCCCCAGTCAATCACATCCAGAACAGGGCAAGACACAGAGTAAAGCTACCCCTACACTGTCCCCATCGAACACATCCAGGACAGCGTTAGACACAGAGTAAAGCTACCCCTACACTGTCCCCATCGAACACATCCAGGACAGCGTTAGATACAGAGTAAAGTTACCCCTACACTGTCCCCATCGAACACATCCAGGACAGCGTTAGATACAGAGTAAAGCTACACCAACACTGTCCCCATCGAACACATCCAGGACAGGGCTAGATATAGAGTAAAGCTACCCCTAATACTGTCCCCATCGAACACATCCAGGACAGCGTTAGATACAGACTAAAGCAACCCCTACACTGTCCCCATCGAACACATCCAGGACAGAGTCAGATACAGAGTAAAGCTACCCCTACACTATCCCTATCAAACACACCCGTAACAGCGTTAGATACAGAGTTAATTTTCCTTTACACTGTCCCCAGTCAATCACATCCAGGACAGGGCTAGATACAGAGTAAAGCAACCCCTACACTGTCCCCATCGAACACATCCAGGACAGAGTCAGATACAGAGTAAAGCAACCCCTACACTGTCCCCATCTAACACATCCAGGACAGCATTAGATACAGAGTAAAGCTACCCCTATACTGTCCCCATCGAACACGTCCATGACTGCGTTAGATACAGAGTAAAGCTATCCCTACACTGTCCCCATCAAACACACACAGGACAGGGCTTGATACAGAGTTAATTTTCCTTTACACTGTCCCCAGTCACTCACTTCCAGGATAGGGCTGGATACAGACTAAAGCTACCCCTACACTGTCCCCATCGAACACACCCAGGACAGCGTTAGATACAGAGTTAATTTTCCTTTACACTGTCCCCAGTCAATCACATCCAGGACAGGGCTAGATACAGAGTAAAGCTACCCCTACACTGTCCCCATCGAACACACCCAGGACAGCGTTAGATACAGAGTTAATTTTCCTTTACACTGTCCCCAGTCAATCACATCCAGGACAGGGCTAGATACAGAGTAAAGCTACCCCTACACTGTCCCCATCGAACACATCCAGGACAGCGTTAGATAGAGAGTAAAGCTACCACTACACTGTCTCCATCGAACACATCCAGGGACAGCACAAGGCTAGATACAGAGGAAAGCTACCCCGACACTATCCCCATCAAACACACCCAGGACAGCGTTAGATACAGAGTAAAGCTACACTGTCCCCATCGAACACATCTAGAACAGTATTTGATACAGAGTAAAGCTGCCCCTATACTGTCCCCATCGAAAACACCCACGACAGGGCTAGATACAGAGTAAAGCTACCCCTACACTGTCCCCATCCAACTCATCTAGAACAGTGTTTGATACAGAGTAAAGCTGCCCCTATACTGTCCCCATCGAACACACCCACGACTGCGTTAGATACAGAGTAAAGCTACCCCTACACTGTCCCCAACGAACACATCCAGGACAGGGCGGGACACAGGATTAATTTTCCTTTACACTTTCCCCATTGAACACATCCAAGACAGCGTTAGATACAGAGTAAAGCTGCCCCTACACTGTCCCCATCGAAAACACCCACGACAGCGTTAGATACAGAGTAAAGCTAACCCTACACTGTCCCTATCAAACACACCCAGGATAGAGCTAGATGCAGAGTTAATTTTTACTTTACACTGTCCCCAGTCAATCACATCCAGAACAGGGCAAGACACAGAGTAAAGCTACCCCTACACTGTCCCCATCGAACACATCCAGGACAGCGTTAGATACAGAGTAAAGCTACCCCTACACTGTCCCCATCGAACACATCAAGGATAGCGTTAGATACAGAGTAAAGCTACCCCTACACTGTCCCCATCGAACACATCCAGGACAGCGTTAGATACAGAGTAAAGCTACCCCTACACTGTCCCCATCGAACACATCAAGGATAGCGTTAGATACAGAGTAAAGTTACCACTACACTGTCCCCATCGAACACATCCAAGGACAGCAAAGGGTTAGATACAGAGTAAAGCTACCCCTACACTGTCCCCATCGAACACACCCAGGACAGCGTTAGATACAGAGTTAATTTTCCTTTACACTGTCCCCAGTCAATCACATCCAGGACAGGGCTAGATACAGAGTAAAGCTACCCCTACACTGTCCCCATCGAACACACCCAGGATAGCGTTAGATACAGAGTAAAGCTACACTGTCCCCATCGAACACATCTAGAACAGTGTTTGATACAGAGTAAAGCTGCCCCTATACTGTCCCCATCGAACACACCCACGACAGCGTTAGATACAGAGTAAAGCTACCCCTACACTGTCCCCATCGAACACACCCACGACAGCGTTAGATACAGAGTAAAGCTACCCCTACACTGTCCCCAACGAACACATCCAGGACAGTGCTAGACATAGGATTAATTTTCCTTTACACTTTCCCCATTGAACACATCCAAGACAGCGTTAGATACAGAGTAAAGCTGCCCCTACACTGTCCCCATCGAAAACACCCAGGACAGCGTTAGATACAGAGTAAAGCTAACCCTACACTGTCCCCACTGAACACATCCAGGACAGGGTTCAATACAGAGTAAAGCTACCCCTACACTGTCCCCTTCCAACACCTCAACGACATAGCTAGATGCAGAGTTAATTTTCCTTTCTACTGTCCCCAGTCAATCACATCCGGGACAGGGCTAGATACAGAGTAAAGCTACCCCTACACTGTCCCCATCGAACACATCCAGGACAGCGTTAGATACAGAGTAAAGCTACCACTACACTGTCCCCATCGAACACATCCAGGGACAGCACAGGGCTAGATACAGAGTAAAGCTACCCCTACACTGTCCCCATCAAACACACCCAGGACAGCGTTAGATACAGAGTAAAGCTACACTGTCCCCATCGAACACATCTAGAACAGTATTTGATACAGAGTAAAGCTGCCCCTACACTGTCCCCATCAAACACACCCAGGACAGCGTTAGATACAGAGTAAAGCTACACTGTCCCCATCGAACACATCTAGAACAGTATTTGATACAGAGTAAAGCTACCCCTACACTGTCCCCATCGAACACATCCAGGACAGGGCTAGATACAGAGTAAAGCTACCCCTACACTGTCCCCATCGAACACATCCAAGGACAGCAAAGGGTTAGATACAGAGAAAAGCTACCCCTACACTGTCCCCATCGAACACATCCAAGGACAGCAAAGGGTTAGATACAGAGTAAAGCTACCCCTACACTGTCCCCATTGAACACACCCAGGACAGCGTTAGATACAGAGTTAATTTTCCTTTACACTGTCCCCAGTCAATCACATCCAGGACAGGGCTAGATACAGAGTAAAGCTACCTCTACACTGTCCCCATCGAACACACCCAGGACAGCGTTAGATAGAGATTAAAGCTACCACTACACTGTTCCCATCGAACACATCCAGGGACAGCACAGGGCTAGATACAGAGTAAAGCTACCCCTACACTGTCCCCATCAAACACACCCAGGATAGCGTTAGATACAGAGTAAAGCTACACTGTCCCCATCGAACACATCTAGAACAGTGTTTGATACAGAGTAAAGCTGCCCCTACACTGTCCCCATCCAACACATTCAGGACAGCGTTAGATACAGAGTAAAGCTACCCCTACACTGTCCCCATCAAACACACCCAGGATAGCGTTAGATACAGAGTAAAGCTACACTGTCCCCATCGAACACATCTAGAACAGTGTTTGATACAGAGTAAAGCTGCCCCTACACTGTCCCCATCCAACACATTCAGGACAGCGTTAGATACAGAGTCAAGCTACCACTACACTGTCCCCATCAAACACACCCAGGATAGCGTTACATACAGAGTAAACACACCCAGGACAGGGCGGGACACAGGATTAATTTTCCTTTACACTTTCCCCATTGAACACATCCAAGACAGCGTTAGATACAGAGTAAAGCTGCCCCTACACTGTCCCCATCGAAAACACCCACGACAGCGTTAGATACAGAGTAAAGCTAACCCTACACTGTCCCTATCAAACACACCCAGGATAGAGCTAGATGCAGAGTTAATTTTTACTTTACACTGTCCCCAGTCAATCACATCCAGAACAGGGCAAGACACAGAGTAAAGCTACCCCTACACTGTCCCCATCGAACACATCCAGGACAGCGTTAGATACAGAGTAAAGCTACCCCTGCACTGTCCCCATCGAACACATCAAGGATAGCGTTAGATACAGAGTAAAGCTACCCCTACACTGTCCCCATCGAACACATCCAGGACAGCGTTAGATACAGAGTAAAGCTACCCCTACACTGTCCCCATCGAACACATCAAGGATAGCGTTAGATACAGAGTAAAGTTACCACTACACTGTCCCCATCGAACACATCCAAGGACAGCAAAGGGTTAGATACAGAGTAAAGCTACCCCTACACTGTCCCCATCGAACACACCCAGGACAGCGTTAGATACAGAGTTAATTTTCCTTTACACTGTCCCCAGTCAATCACATCCAGGACAGGGCTAGATACAGAGTAAAGCTACCCCTACACTGTCCCCATCGAACACACCCAGGATAGCGTTAGATACAGAGTAAAGCTACACTGTCCCCATCGAACACATCTAGAACAGTGTTTGATACAGAGTAAAGCTGCCCCTATACTGTCCCCATCGAACACACCCACGACAGCGTTAGATACAGAGTAAAGCTACCCCTACACTGTCCCCATCGAACACACCCACGACAGCGTTAGATACAGAGTAAAGCTACCCCTACACTGTCCCCAACGAACACATCCAGGACAGTGCTAGACATCGGATTAATTTTCCTTTACACTTTCCCCATTGAACACATCCAAGACAGCGTTAGATACAGAGTAAAGCTGCCCCTACACTGTCCCCATCGAAAACACCCAGGACAGCGTTAGATACAGAGTAAAGCTAACCCTACACTGTCCCCACTGAACACATCCAGGACAGGGTTCGATACAGAGTAAAGCTACCCCTACACTGTCCCCTTCCAACACCTCAACGACATAGCTAGATGCAGAGTTAATTTTCCTTTCTACTGTCCCCAGTCAATCACATCCGGGACAGGGCTAGATACAGAGTAAAGCTACCCCTACACTGTCCCCATCGAACACATCCAGGGACAGCACAGGGCTAGATACAGAGTAAAGCTACCCCTACACTGTCCCCATCAAACACACCCAGGACAGCGTTAGATACAGAGTAAAGCTACACTGTCCCCATCGAACACATCTAGAACAGTATTTGATACAGAGTAAAGCTGCCCCTACACTGTCCCCATCAAACACACCCAGGACAGCGTTAGATACAGAGTAAAGCTACACTGTCCCCATCGAACACATCTAGAACAGTATTTGATACAGAGTAAAGCTACCCCTACACTGTCCCCATCGAACACATCCAGGACAGGGCTAGATACAGAGTAAAGCTACCCCTACACTGTCCCCATCGAACACATCCAAGGACAGCAAAGGGTTAGATACAGAGAAAAGCTACCCCTACACTGTCCCCATCGAACACATCCAAGGACAGCAAAGGGTTAGATACAGAGAAAAGCTACCCCTACACTGTCCCCATTGAACACACCCAGGACAGCGTTAGATACAGAGTTAATTTTCCTTTACACTGTCCCCAGTCAATCACATCCAGGACAGGGCTAGATACAGAGTAAAGCTACCTCTACACTGTCCCCATCGAACACACCCAGGACAGCGTTAGATAGAGATTAAAGCTACCACTACACTGTTCCCATCGAACACATCCAGGGACAGCACAGGGCTAGATACAGAGTAAAGCTACCCCTACACTGTCCCCATCAAACACACCCAGGATAGCGTTAGATACAGAGTAAAGCTACACTGTCCCCATCGATCACATCTAGAACAGTGTTTGATACAGAGTAAAGCTGCCCCTACACTGTCCCCATCCAACACATTCAGGACAGCGTTAGATACAGAGTAAAGCTACCCCTACACTGTCCCCATCAAACACACCCAGGATAGCGTTAGATACAGAGTAAAGCTACACTGTCCCCATCGAACACATCTAGAACAGTGTTTGATACAGAGTAAAGCTGCCCCTACACTGTCCCCATCCAACACATCCAGGACAGGGCTAGACATAGGATTAATTTTCCTTTACACTTTCCCCATTGAACACATCCAAGACAGCGTTAGATACAGAGTAAAGCTGCCCCTACACTGTCCCCATCAAACACACCCACGACAGCGTTAGATACAGAGTAAAGCTAACCCTACACTGTCCCCACTGAACACATCCAGGACAGGGTTCGATACAGAGTAAAGCTACCCCTACACTGTCCCCTTCCAACACCTCAACGACATAGCTAGATGCAGAGTAAATTTTTACTTTACACTGTCCCCAGTCAATCACATCCAGGACAGGGCTCGTTACAGAGTAAAGCTACCCCTACACTGTCGCCATCAAACACACCCAGGACAGCGTTAGATACAGAGTAAAGTTACCCCTACACTGTCCCCATCGAACACATCCAGGACAGCGTTAGATACAGAGTAAAGCTACACCTACACTGTCCCCATCGAACACATCCAGAACAGGGCTAGATATAGAGTAAAGCTACCCCTAATACTGTCCCCATCGAACACATCCAGGACAGCGTTAGATACAGACTAAAGCAACCCCTACACTGTCCCCATCGAACACATCCAGGACAGAGTCAGATACAGAGTAAAGCTACCCCTACACTGTCCCCATCGAACACATCCAGGACAGCATTAGATACAGAGTAAAGCTACCCCTATACTGTCCCCATCGAACACGTCCATGACTGCGTTAGATACAGAGTAAAGCTATCCCTACACTGTCCCCATCTAACACACACAGGACAGCGTTAGATACAGAGTTAATTTTCCTTTACACTGTCCCCAGTCAATCACATCCAGGACAGGGCTAGATACAGAGTAAAGCAACCCCTACACTGTCCCCATCGAACACATCCAGGACAGAGTCAGATACAGAGTAAAGCAACCCCTACACTGTCCCCATCGAACACATCCAGGACAGCATTAGATACAGAGTAAAGCTACCCCTATACTGTCCCCATCGAACACGTCCATGACTGCGTTAGATTCAGAGTAAAGCTATCCCTACACTGTCCCCATCAAACACACACAGGACAGGGCTTGATACAGAGTTAATTTTCCTTTACACTGTCCCCAGTCACTCACTTCCAGGATAGGGCTGGATACAGACTAAAGCTACCCCGACACTGACCCCATCGAACACATCCAGGACAGGGTTCGATACAGAGTAAAGCTACCCCTACACTGTCCCCATCGAACACATCCAGGACAGCGTTAGATACAGAGTAAAGCTACCCCTACACTGTCGCCATCGAACACATCCAGGACAGGGTTCGATACAGAGTAAAGCTACCCCTACACTGTCCCCATCGAACACATCCAGGACAGGGTTCGATACAGAGTAAAGCTACCCCTACACTGTCCCCATCCAACACCTCCAGGACAGCGTTAGATACAGAGTAAAGCTACCCCTACACTGTCCCCTTCCAACACCTCCAGGACAGCGTTAGATACAGAGTAAAGCTACCCCTACACTGTCCCCATCGAACACACCCAGGACAGCGTTAGATACAGAGTTAATTTTCCTTTACACTGTCCCCAGTCAATCACATCCAGGACAGGGCTAGATACAGAGTAAAGCTTCCCCTACACTGTCCCCATCGAACACATCCAAGGACAGCAAAGGGTTAGATACAGAGTAAAGCTACCCCTACACTGTCCCCATCGAACACACCCAGGACAGCGTTAGATACAGAGTTAATTTTCCTTTACACTGTCCCCAGTCAATCACATCCAGGACAGGGCTAGATACAGAGTAAAGCTACCCCTACACTGTCCCCATCGAACACATCCAGGACAGCATTAGATAGAGATTAAAGCTACCACTACACTGTCTCCATCGAACACATCCAGGGACAGCACAAGGCTAGATACAGAGGAAAGCTACCCCGACACTGTCCCCATCAAACACACCCAGGACAGCGTTAGATACAGAGTAAAGCTACACTGTCCCCATCGAACACATCTAGAACAGTGTTTGATACAGAGTAAAGCTGCCCCTATACTGTCCCCATCGAAAACACCCACGACAGGGCTAGATACAGAGTAAAGCTACCCCTACACTGTCCCCATCCAACTCATCTAGAACAGTGTTTGATACAGAGTAAAGCTGCCCCTATACTGTCCCCATCGAACACACCCACGACTGCGTTAGATACAGAGTAAAGCTACCCCTACACTGTCCCCAACGAACACATCCAGGACAGGGCGGGACACAGGATTAATTTTCCTTTACACTTTCCCCATTGAACACATCCAAGACAGCGTTAGATACAGAGTAAAGCTGCCCCTACACTGTCCCCATCGAAAACACCCACGACAGCGTTAGATACAGAGTAAAGCTAACCCTACACTGTCCCTATCAAACACACCCAGGATAGAGCTACATGCAGAGTTAATTTTTACTTTACACTGTCCCCAGTCAATCACATCCAGAACAGGGCAAGACACAGAGTAAAGCTACCCCTACACTGTCCCCATCGAACACATCCAGGGAGAGCAAAGGGTTAGATACAGAGTAATGCTACCCCTACACTGTCCCCATCGAACACATCCAGGGAGAGCAAAGGGTTAGATACAGAGTAATGCTACCCCTACACTGTCCCCATCGAACACATCCAGGGACAGCGTTAGATACAGAGTAAAGCTACCCCTACACTGTCCCCATCGAACACATCAAGGATAGCGTTAGATACAGAGTAAAGTTACCCCTACACTGTCCCCATCGAACACATCCAAGGACAGCAAAGGGTTAGATACAGAGTAAAGCTACCCCTACACTGTCCCCATCGAACACACCCAGGACAGCGTTAGATACAGAGTTAATTTTCCTTTACACTGTCCCCAGTCAATCACATCCAGGACAGGGCTAGATACAGAGTAAAGCTACCCCTACACTGTCCCCATCGAACACATCCAGGGACAGCACAGGGCTAGATACAGAGTAAAGCTACCCCTACACTGTCCCCATCGAACACACCCAGGATAGCGTTAGATACAGAGTAAAGCTACACTGTCCCCATCGAACACATCTAGAACAGTGTTTGATACAGAGTAAAGCTGCCCCTATACTGTCCCCATCGAACACACCCACGACAGCGTTAGATACAGAGTAAAGCTACCCCTACACTGTCCCCATCGAACACACCCACGACAGCGTTAGATACAGAGTAAAGCTACCCCTACACTGTCCCCAACGAACACATCCAGGACAGTGCTAGACATAGGATTAATTTTCCTTTACACTTTCCCCATTGAACACATCCAAGACAGCGTTAGATACAGAGTAAAGCTACACTGTCCCCATCGAACACATCTAGAACAGTATTTGATACAGAGTAAAGCTGCCCCTACACTGTCCCCATCGAAAACACCTAGGACAGCGTTAGATACAGAGTAAAGCTAACCCTACACTGTCCCCACTGAACACATCCAGGACAGGGTTCGATACAGAGTAAAGCTACCCCTACACTGTCCCCTTCCAACACCTCAACGACATAGCTAGATGCAGAGTTAATTTTCCTTTCTACTGTCCCCAGTCATTCACATCCGGGACAGGGCTAGATACAGAGTAAAGCTACCCCTACACTGTCCCCATCGAACACATCCAGGGACAGCACAGGGCTAGATACAGAGTAAAGCTACCCCTACACTGTCCCCATCAAACACACCCAGGACAGCGTTAGATACAGAGTAAAGCTACACTGTCCCCATCGAACACATCTAGAACAGTATTTGATACAGAGTAAAGCTGCCCCTACACTGTCCCCATCAAACACACCCAGGACAGCGTTAGATACAGAGTAAAGCTACACTGTCCCCATCGAACACATCTAGAACAGTATTTGATACAGAGTAAAGCTACCCCTACACTGTCCCCATCGAACACATCCAGGACAGGGCTAGATACAGAGTAAAGCTACCCCTACATTGTCCCCATCGAACACATCCAGGACAGGGCTAGATACAGAGTAAAGCTACCCCTACACTGTCCCCATCGAACACATCCAGGACAGGGCTAGATACAGAGTAAAGCTACCCCTACACTGTCCCCATCGAACACATCCAAGGACAGCAAAGGGTTAGATACAGAGAAAAGCTACCCCTACACTGTCCCCATTGAACACACCCAGGACAGCGTTAGATACAGAGTTAATTTTCCTTTACACTGTCCCCAGTCAATCACATCCAGGACAGGGCTAGATACAGAGTAAAGCTACCCCTACACTGTCCCCATCGAACACATCCAGGACAGCGTTAGATAGAGAGTAAAGCTACCACTACACTGTTCCCATCGAACACATCCAGGGACAGCACAGGGCTAGATACAGAGTAAAGCTACCCCTACACTGTCCCCATCAAACACACCCAGGATAGCGTTAGATACAGAGTAAAGCTACACTGTCCCCATCGAACACATCCAGGACAGCGTTAGATACAGAGTAAAGCTACCACTACACTGTCCCCACTGAACACATCCAGGACAGGGCTAGACATAGGATTAATTTTCCTTTACACTTTCCCCATTGAACACATCCAAGACAGCGTTAGATACAGAGTAAAGCTGCCCCTACACTGTCCCCACTGAACACATCCAGGACAGGGTTCGATACAGAGTAAAGCTACCCCTACACTGTCCCCTTCCAACACCTCAACGACATAGCTAGATGCAGAGTAAATTTTTACTTTACACTGTCCCCAGTCAATCACATCCAGGACAGGGCTCGTTACAGAGTAAAGCTACCCCTACACTGTCGCCATCAAATACATCCAGGACACCGTTAGATACAGAGTAAAGTTACCCCTACACTGTCCCCATCGAACACATCCAGGGACAGCAGAGGGCCAGATACAGAGTAAAGCTACCCCTACCCTGTCCCCATCGAACACATCCAGGACCACGTTAGATACAGAGTAAAGTTACCCCTACATTGTCGCCATCAAACACACCCAGGACAGCGTTAGATACAGAGTTAATTTTCCTTTACACTGTCCCCAGTCAATCACATCCAGGACAGGGCTAGATACAGAGTAAACCTACCCCTACACTGTCCCCAACTAACACATCCAGGACAGGGCGGGACACAGGATTAATTTTCCTTTACACTTTCCCCATTGAACACATCCAGGACAGCGTTAGATACAGAGTAAAGCTACCCCTACACTGTCCCTATCAAACACACCCAGGACAGAGCTAAATGCAGAGTTAATTTTTACTTTACACTGTCCCCAGTCAATCACATCCAGAACAGGGCTAGATACAGAGTAAAGCTACCCCTACACTGTCCCCATTGAACACATCCAGGACAGCGTTCGATACAGAGTAAAGCTGCCCCTACACTGTCCCCATCGAACACATCCAGGACAGCGTTAGATACAGAGTAAAGCTACCCCTACACTGTCCCCATCGAACACATCCTGAACAAGTACAGCATGAAGTCAGATACAGAGTAAAGCTCCTTATAAACTGTAGTTGAATTGAATTGAATTGATTTTTATGTGTACCAAGGCATGGTGAACAGCTTTGTCTTGCAATCAATACAGACAGATCAGAGTTAAGTATCATAGATAAGGAAATAATAGGTAAACAGCGGCAAAAACCAACACACAGGTGTATTAACTTTAGAGAGTGTAGAACGATTGTAGGAAATAGGAAACTTAGATCTGCACACAGGAGCTTACTATGACTTCAACGTATCCACTGCGAACAATTTTACTGTTAAACAATGTGCGACAGGGATAGCACAGGTGAGATACAGAGTAACGTTTCCTCTACACTGTCCCATCAAACACTTCCAGGACAGGGACACTGTTTGTTTTGATATTGCCTCTGTCGTGGATCGAGCAGACAGAGCCGATTGTTTCTGGAAGCAGCTGGACTGACTTTGAAATGTGTTAGAAGTGTGGTACTGGAAAAGCCCAGCAGGTCAAGCAGCATCAGGGAAGCAAAAGCCCTTCGTCAGGAAGTGTGACTTTGAAGTGTGGCGCACACACGACTGTGGTTGAACCCAGTCCTACTGATGGAGCACTGACAAATTTAGTGCTTCCCACTGAATTCTCATTCAATAAATATCTGTAATTAGGATAACCATGAAATCATTGCTAATTGTCTACAAAACCCACAATGGTCTTTAGGGAAGCAATCTGCCATCCTTGCATAGTCTGGCCTACATGTGACTTTTGACCCACAGCAATGTGGTTGACATGATTTACAAGGCTGTTGCCAAGGTTGGAGAATTTGAGCTATAGGGAGAGGCTAATTGACTGGGGGCTGTTTTCCCTGGAGTATTGGATGCTGAGGGGTGACCTTCTAGAGGTTTATGAAATCATGAGGGACATGGATAGGATAAATAGAACATAGAACATTACAGCGCAGTACAGGCCCTTCGGCCCTCGATGTTGCGCCGACCTGTCATAGCAATCTGAAGCTCATCTAACCTACACTATTCCATGTACGTCCATATGCCTGTCCAATGACGACTTAAATGCACATAAAGTTGGCGAATCTACTACCGTTGCAGGCAAAGCATTCCATACCCTTACTACTCTCTGAGTAAAGAAACTACCTCTGACATCTGTCCTATATCTATCACCCCTCAATTTAAAGCCATGTCCCCTCGTGCTCGCCGTCACCATTCTTGGAAAAAGGCTCTCCCTGTCCACCCTATCTAACCCTCTGATTATCTTATATGTCTCTAATAAGTCACCTCTCAACCTTCTTCTCTCTAACAAAAACAGCCTCAAGTCCCTCAGCCTTTCCTTGTAAGACCTTCCCTCCATACCAGGCAACATCCTAGTAAATCTCCTCTGCACCCTTTCCAAAGCTTTCACATTCTTCTTATAATGCGGTGACCAGAACTGTACACAATACTCCAAGTGCGGCCGCACCAGAGTTTTGTACAGCTGCAGCATAACCTCATGGTTCCGGAACTTAATCCCTCTTATTAATGAAAGCTAAAACACTGTATGCCTTCTTAACCCTGTCAACTGGGTGGCAACTTTCAAAGATCTGTGTACCTGGACACCGAGATCTCTCTGCTCATCTACACTACCAAGAATCTTACCATTAGCTCAGTACTTTGCATTCCAGTTACTCCGACCAAAGTGAATCACCTCACACTTGTCCACATTAAACTCCATTTGCCACCTCTCAGCCTAGCTCTGCAGTTTATCTATGTCTCTCTGTAACCTACAACATCCTTCGTCACTATCCACAACTCCACCGACCTTAGTGTCGCCTGCAAATTTACTAACCCACCCTTCTACAAGGTCTTATCTCTGGGTTGGAGGAATCCAGAACTCAAGGGGACAGGTTTAGGTTAAGAGGGGAAAAATTCGAAAGGGACCTAAGGGGCAACCTTTTCATGCAAAGGGCGGTGCATGTATGGAATGAGCTGCCAGAGGAAGTAGTTGAGAATGGTACAATTACAACATTTGAAAGCATCTGGATGGGTATGTGAATGGGAAGGGTTTAGAGGGATGTGGATCAAGTACTGGCAAAAGGGACTAGATTAGGTTAGGATATCTGGAGTGGATATTTAAAGTGGAGGATGTTTCTCACTAGTTCGACCGCCATTTCTCCCCATTGTTAGAAAGCTAGTGAGAAGACCTGTGTCACCATGGAAACATTTCCTCCTCAATCATTGGTACAGAAGAGCAGCGAGACTTGCTGCTGTGTTTGGGCTGGCTCCGTATGGTACAGTGAAAATCCTTGGGAGCAAATGTGAGCGTGAGACGTATTTCCTTTCACCACCAACAACGTGATTCCAACCAGACAAGTCCCAACTCAACACTTCTAGCAGCAGAAGTAGACCATTCGGCCCCTGGAGCATGCTGCCCCACTCAGTGATACGATGGCTGACCTTCCACTACAACACTGCTGTAGCGTTGTCAACATTGCTTCACACTCCACGTTCACCTGCACTCTCAATATTTATTAGCATCAAACTGGGAGATCACACCTGATTCAATGAAGGGTACAGGAGAGCATGGCATGAGCAGTGCCTGGCACACGGAAAAATGAGATGCCATTTGGTGGAGTGACAGATCAGGACTGCTCACTTGTTGCGCAATGTTATTAGCTGTGATTATGGCTCGTGATATGTCATTATTATGTGAAAACTTAGTGTTCTAAACTGAACAAAACGCAACATAAATATTGAGTTTGATTTCTATTTTTGTGTTAAGTAGGGTGACATTGTCTTTGTTCCATTTTTCATTGCTGCTTTTAAAATGAAAGGTGACTAGTTCATGCTTTAGGAACAAGGATATAAAAAGGGGAAAGGGACAGTTACCCAGCAATAAGGTGTCCTGTGGATCAGAAATAGATCAGAATCAGAATCAATGTCTTTCAGAAAGACAAAACCATTGAGAAAGTGGAAGAGTTTTCAGATCTTTCTCAGAAATATAAGCAGGCCATTCAGAGAGAAAACTACCTGGAACAGCAGCAGTGCAGTTTAGCAGTCTCCAAAGCAGTCATGCCAGTGCAACAGAAGTGGCTTTAATGTTCGTAAAAGGAAGGTTCCAGAAACAGGAGGTTGTGTAAAGAGGGGTTTATGCAAGCTATGCTCAGAGAGCTGCATTTTATTTCAAAGTCTCAGGAAGGAACATTCCCCCCCCCCCCCTCAAAAAATTGCATTAAATGAATTTGCATATTTGCCACAAATATACCAATTTCAGACGTGGCCACTGAAGGAAAGACATTAAAGTGATTGTCTCCTCATGTGGTGTTACAACACGGGGTAAACCCCTCTGTTAATTTAAACCTGACACAGAGAGAAGCTCACCTCGTTAGATTTTGAGTGGCAAACAGCTATCCCAAAAATTACTATTAAAGAAAAAATTAACAATTGTATTCTTTAAGTCCAACAGAGAACATTGACAACAACCATATACAACTCCTTTCTCTTAAGCCTATCTTTTACCTCCCACCTTACTATACTGGTCTGATAAAAAAAACAATTAAGATTAACGTTTCAAAAAACAGCTAGCGATGTCGATTCTCCTGTGTAGATTTTCCACTGTAGATTTTCTTGTGTATTTTCCTGTGTCATCTTGTCTTCAGTCTTCTGCTGCACAAATTTCTTATGGACAGGTACCTTTCAGAGAGCTATTCAGCTAGTAGCCTGTTTGATGATGCTCTTTGCTGTTTTTCCACTCACTGTTCAAAATGTCCGATTTTATACCACAAAACATTGGAACATTTCATTGGTTTAATGTCATCAAAACATTAAAATTCAAATTCGATTGGATTTTGGTATCTGGGGCATAATTTAAACTGATTGGCGGAATTTGAATTGCTTTTTGTACCATGGGAACACAGCACCAGGTATTTGTGTCAACTCAATGTTACATTTTTAAATCTTTCAGCACACCCTGTGCCTCTCTAGGTCTGAGCCAGCTTCCAGTCTGTCTTAAAGGTACAATACACACCTACAACTTTATAACACCTCCCCCCTTACAGGAAAAATGAACCATCATAATGAAAAGATGGCTTCTTTTATTTCTATTCCTTAACCACATTACCATGACATTCATATGGCTTTAATCTAAGTTCATATTAACTTCTACCCACATATATATAAAACATAGTATAGATGAGATCTGTATCTATTCATTCTCAGTTAAATCCATGATAACGCATCAGTGACTACATTCTTACAACCCGGAACATGTACAATTTGTAAATTAAAAGTCTGTAACACAAGACTCCAACAAAATAGTCTCATACTGTTGTCTTCAAAGTATTCCAAGAACGTAAGAGGATTGTGATCCGTGTACACAACCATCCCTGACTCATTGTTTGTGACATACACATTAAAATGTTGGAAGGCCAGTACCAAATTCAATAGCTCTTTTGTACCATGGGAACATAGCACCAGGTATTTGTGTCAACCTAATGTTACATTTTTAAATCTTTCAGCACACTCTGTGCCTCTCTAAGTCCATGACAGCTTCCAGTCTCTCTTAAAGGTACAGTACACACCTACACCTTCATAGCAGTGCTCCCAGTGGCCTTATGGGTAAGGCACTACCCTCCTCAGCCAGGGATTGTGCGCTCAACTCCTTTCTGGGATAGCCTGGCGTTTGTCATAAAGCTCTTGCTGTTTTTGTCACAGTAAAGTTATCTTTTACTTCAGCAACCAATCTTGGAGTTTCCTGTTGAGTGTCTCAAATCTCACTGCCTCTTCTTTTCCAATGTCACAACACTTCTGTTCAATATTGCGCATTCACAGAATTTAGGAGCAGTTTCGGTATGACATTGAGTTAACTTGTAAATCCCCATCAAGTTCCAGCTGAGATTAGAATGAGGCAGCGAGTTTTTAATTCACTTCAGAAATCATTTCAGACTCATTTTTTCATTTATTCTTATTCAGGAATGTCGTCGGGTGCTAGTGCAGGCGTTATTTGGAAATGGAATGTGAGCGTGACCCCATACACACCGAGAAAGATAAAGCAATGGGGGTTTAGTCAAGAATCTGAAGGAGAACTCAGGGCAGGAAGTGCCGAGGGAGGCCCATAGAGACCAGGCCAGATCCGTGCTGGAGAATCCACATGGGGAACAAGGGAGTGGGAGAAACCAAATTCACGCTGCTGTAACAGTGCTGGGACTGGGGGACATTTAGCAAATTCGCACACGCAAGGGAACCTGTTTATACAAGTTGTAAGAGCCATATTGATTGAGGACTGACTTTATTGTATTCATTCATGGGATGAGGACATCACTGTCTCATCCAGCATTTACTGCACAACCCTACTTACCCTGAGGGTAGGGAAGAATCATTGCTGTGGGACTCATGATGCAAGTAGACTATAGCATCCCTACAGTGTGGGAGTAGGACATTTGGCCCATCAAGTTACACCTGGCCCCACAGAGAGCTTCCATTCCTGACTCACACCCCATACCCTATCCCCGTAACTCTGCATTTCTTATGGCTAATACACCTAGCCTGCACATCCCTGGACACTATGGGCAATTTATCAAGACCAATCCACCTAACCTGGACATCTTTGGACGATGGGAGGAAACCCACGCAGACAGGGGGTGAATTTGCAAACTCCACACAGGCAGTCACCCAAGGATGGAATCAAACCCAGGTGCCTGGCGCTGTGAGGCAGCAGCGATAACCACTGAGCCACCGTGCCAGGTGGAGATGTAGGTTTCCTCTCCAAAATGACATTGGTGAACCAGGTGGGCTTTTCCCCACAGTTGAAAATAGATTAATTTATTAGACTTTGCATTCAAGATTTTTATTGAATTCAAATGTCATCATGTGCCAGATTTGATCTCCAATCACCCAGAACATTACCTGGGTCACCAGATTAATTGTACAACAAGGGGCTGTCACCTCCCCCACACTGTACTCAGAAAGGACGCAGACTTGGATTGGTGAGCTGAGGGCTCCACCATGAGGTTCAGTATGGAATGACAAGCAAAATCAGTTCAAAATGTAGCACAGTTGGGCCACATGCTGTGGAACAGGATTTTGGTCTAAACAAGGACCAAGAGCAGCAGGGAATGATCACAGTTGCTCCATACTGTCTATACTGACAAACAACTCAGAAGAGGAGATTTTGGTCGATGACAAAGTAAAATTACAGCATGACATCTCTGAGTAACTTGGGTGCCTGCCATTTCTCACACTGACCGAGAGTATACTCTTTCAGCCACATTTAACTTCACCAGATATTTTCCATCTCACGAGACATTCGTCAGCTCTGAATATTCCTGTGTGTCCCTCTTGTTCCAGCTCTTCAACACTCACTCTCAGCTCTACTTCTGACACCATGTTACATGGTCAATCCAGTCACTTGCTTGTGTTCTGTACCATTATGGAAACTGGTTGCAAGATGAATGCCCCAGGGCAGTTTTAAAAGTTCATGCTTTCATTGACATCTTTAGCTTGGTATTTTTAGCTCCTGAAACCTGTGGGAGAGTGGGAATTGACCCAATAATAGACAATGTGAAGACCAGAAAGCTTTCCATGAGTAGTCGCATTCAGGAACCAAACACTGTTGACTCTGCTGCTGCCATCTTGGAAGTCAATGTATGTAGAACAGAATTTTAGTCTAAACAAAGACCAAAAGTGGAAGGGACTGATCATAGTTACTCGCGTATATTGACAATCCATTCGACAAACAACTTGGAAGATACTACAGAGAGATCGGTTAATGGCAAAGTATAATTATAAGTGGGCATCACAGGAGAACTAATTCCTCAGACCGATAGAATTGTCGAAAGCTTTCCCCACATGACAAACCAAACCTCAGATGGGATTGAACCCACAATCTCTCGTGCTCGAGGTCATTATGGGACCGGTGTTGAGAATAACTGCCGAGGAGGTGTTATTGCCTATTCCTTACTGTCTGTGGTGTGCGGGTCAGGAAGTTGAAGATCCAGTTGCAGAGAAGGGAGCAGAGTCCTTGTTCTTCGAGTTTGGAGATGAGTAGTGATCTTCTTGAGGCAAGTGAGAACTCAGGTCAGAGTAAGGCGAGGTTAAAGGGCCACACAATAAGAAAGACAAAGCTTCCATCCAGATATTGCAGTGTTTTTCAGCTCTTAGCTGATCCCATGAGGTCTGCCATCATACGCAATAGGAGACCACTCGGCCCCTTGAGCATGCTGTACCATTCAGTGATATTCTGGCTGATCTTCCACTACAACACTGTATCCATCATTAGCATTGTGAAACACTCCAAATCTATTTGCAGGGCAGTTTTAAATGTTCATGTTTTGCTTAACATTTTTGGCTTGTGGTTTTTGGCTCTTAACACCTGTGGAAGAGTGGGAATTGACACAGCAGTGAAGGGCTTTTGCCCAAAACATCGATTCTCCTTCTCCTCGGATGCTGCCTGACCTGCTGTGCTTTTCCAGCATCACTCTAATCTAGACTTTGGTTTGCAGCATCTGCAGTCCTTGCTTTTACCTAGTATAGTGCCCAGAATATCTAGTGGGTAATTGCAAATGAGTAAGCCTCGATAGTAGGATATTACTGCTCTCTCAATACTTACTAGCATCAAGTAGGGAGCTCAACCCTGGTTCAATGAATACAGGAGGGCATGGCAAGAGTAGCACTAAGCAAATGGAAAGTGAGTTCAATCACAAGCAACACCCCAGTGACTTAATAGATAAAGCACTGGCCTCCTAAGCCAGGGATCGTGGGTCTAAGTCCCACCCGGGATAGTCTTAGCCAAACCCTGAAACACTTGCTGTTTTTGTCACAGTAGAGTTACACACACGGAAAGCAGACACTTTGGTCCAATCAGTCCATATCGAACATAATTCCAAACTAAACTAGTCCCACTTGCCTACTCCCGGCCCATATCCCTCCAAACCTTTCCTAGTCATGTACTGATCTTAATGCCTTTTCAACGTTGTAACTACTTGCATCCGCTGTTCCCTCAGGAAGTTCATTCCACACAGGAACCACGCTCTGTGTAAAAAAATCCCCCTCATGTCTTTTCCAAATCTCTCTCCACTCTCCTTGAAAACGCGCCTCCCAGTCTAGAAATCCCCCATCCTAGGGAAAAGATATCTATCATTAAAGCTATCTATACCCCTCATGATTTTATAAACGTATCATTCTCCTGCACTCCACACCTCAAACCTTCTCAACCCAGCAACATCCTGGCAAATCTCTTCTGTCTTAATAATATCTTTCCTATAAGAAGGCAACCTGGACTCCAGTACTCCAGGAGAGGCCTCACCAATGTCCTGTACAACCTCAACATGACTTCCCAACTCCTATACTCAAAGGACTGAGCAATGAAGGTAAGTGTGCTAAACGGCTTTTTAATCATCCTGTCTACATATAGCACAAACTTCAAAGAATTATGTAACTGAACCCTGAGGTCCCTCTGTTCTACAACCCTTTCCAAGGCCCTACCTGTGAGCCCTGCCCTTGTTGTATTATCAAAATACATTACCTCGCATTTATGCAAATTGAACTATATTTGCCATTTTTTAAACCGACTGACCCATTTGATGCACCTCCCTTTGTAATCGCAGAAAACCATCCTCACTGTCTACTACACCATCAATTTTGATGTCATCTGCAAATTTACTCACCATGCCTTCTGTGTTCTCATCCAAACCATCTATATAAATGACAAACTAAAGTGGACCCAGCACCAATCCCTGCCAAACACTGCTGGTCACAGGCCTCCAGTCGGAAAAGTGACCCTCCACCACCATTCTCTGTCTCCGTGCGCACACATACGTTTGTGGGGTGAATTTGTACTTGCAGAGTTACATTGTACTTTGCTGAAAAACTGCATGAATCCATGTAAGACTCTGTTAACTCACTTTTTAGATTAGAATCAGTCTAAACATGATGGCACAGACAACAGAACACAGGGGGCTAACATCTTCACCATATGATCTGGGCTGACACCAGTTGTTACAGTTAACCTGAGAATGTAACTCTTTAAAAAAAGTTTTGTGATTTACATATGAAAGAAGTGAAACTATCATGGTTATTCTAACAGATGTGAGACTTAACAAACCATAAAGGTATTTTTCAATGTACAATTTCAGTTACATCACACTGTAACCTTTTGCTATAAATTCTGTGCCTTACAATTGTGTCCTCCACAACCACCGATGAAGGAGCGACGCTCCGAAAGCTAGTGCTTCCAATTAAACCTGTTGGACTATAACCTGGTGTTGTGTGGTTTTTAACTTTGTGCATCCCAGTCCAACACCAGCATCTCCAAATCCTGCCGTTAAGCCAATTTTGTGTCCAACTGGCAAGTTCACCGTGAGTCCCATGTGACCCAGCTCTAATTCGTCTACCACGCAGAACCTTGTCAAAGGCTTTACTAAAGTCCAAGTAAACAACATCTACTGCTCTGCCCTCATCAATCTTTTTTGTAAACTTCGTCAAAAACCACGATCAAGTTTGAGACATGATTTTCCTCACACAAAACTGTCCCTAATCAATGTTTTAGTCGACGTTTCGGCTTATGCCCGAAACGTCGACTCTCCTATTCCCTGGATGCTGCCTGACCTGCTGCGCTTTTCCAGCAACACATTTCCAGCTCTGATCTCCAGCATCTGCAGACCTCACTTTCTCCACAATATTTGCCATATTCATTAGAGACAAAAAAAAACCTGCAGATGCTGGAATCCAAAGTAGGCAGGCAGGAGGCAAGCCAGGAAGCACCAGGAGGTGCAGAAGTCGACATTTCAGATGTAACCCTTCTTCAGGATCCCCCCCAATACAACAAAGACAGAGCCCCCCCTTGTCCTCACCTACCACCCAGGCAAAAGTGAGGACTGCAGATGCTGGAGATTAGAGTCAAGAGTGTGGTGCTGGAAAAGTGCAGCAGGTCAGGCAGCATCTAAGGAGCAGGAAAATCAACGTTTCGGGCAAATCCCTTCATCAGGAATCACTTACCTTCATCACCTACCACCCCACCAGTCTCCTCATCCAACGCATCATCCTCAAACACTTCCGTCAACTCCAAATAGACCTCACCACCAAGAACATCTTCCGCTTCCCCATCCCTCTCTGCCTTCTGCAAGGACCGTTCCCTCCAACGGTGCTTATTCATGCCACTGTCGTCACCACACCCCCAGGTACCTTCCCCTGTCACCAGAAAAGATACAAAACCTGCCAGTACACCACCCCCACCACCCACCTCCATCCAGGGCCCAAACAATCCCTCTAGGTGAGATAGAGGTTCACCTGCATCTCCTCCAACCTAGTTTACTGGATCAGGTGCTCCCAATGTGGTCTTTTCTTCATCAGGGAGACCAAGCGTAAATGTAGGGAACTGAGCATCTCAGCCGGGCTGACCGGACCTCCCACTCACTGCCCATTTCAGTTCCCTAACCACTCCTTTTCTGACATGACCATCCTTGGCCTTCTCCATTGCCAAAACAAACCACAGCTCCTTCAAGAGGAACAACACCTTATCTTCCGCCTGGGCACCCTTCAGCCCAGAGGACTCAACATTGACTTCTCCAATTTCAAATAAACTCCATTCCCACCCCCTGACTCCCTTCCCACCCCCACTCCCCCTCCCTTCCACTGCTCCCTGCCACCAACCGGATTCATTTGTCCCATTGACCAACCAGGTTGTACCCTGTACCTGTCTTCACCTATCCCCACTTCACCACCCTGCCCATGCCTCCCTCTTTATCTGCAGCTCCCCCCACACCCACCCCCCAGTCCTGAAGAAGGGTTACACCTGAAACATCGACTTCGCCACTTTCTGATGCTGCCTGGCTTGCTGTGTTCTTCCAGCCTCCTGCCTGTCTACTTCACACTCCAGGCATCAGGCACCTCACCTGTAGTTATAGATGATGCAAATATTTCTGCAATCGTTTACTTCAGCCACCAGTCCTGGAAACTCTTGCTGAATGTCCTCAGTTCTCTCTGTCTCTTCCTTTCCAGTGTCACAATGTATCTGCTGAACATTATGTCATCACAGAGTTAGGAAGCAAATTGAGTCTGACAGTGGACAGTGAGGATGCAAAGATCATTGCCAAAGGTACAGCAAGTTCTTCCCCGGCTTCCCATAGTAACCTTGGGTATAAGGTATAAGGTATAACCTTGGGTATAAGCCCAGGGGACTTATCTTGCCTTATGTTTTTCAAAATTTTCAGCACATCCTCTTTCTTAACCTGTTCGAGCATATCAGTTGGTTTTATGCTGTCCTCACAAATGTCAAGATCCCTTTCACTAGTGAATACTGAAGCAACGTATTCATTAAGGACCTCTCCTACCTCCTCTGACTCCAGGCACATGATCCCTCCACTATCCCTGATCGGCCTTACCCTCACTCTGGCCATCCTCTTGTTCCTCACAGAAGTGTAGAATACCTTATGGTTTTCCTTAATCCTACCTGCCCAGGCTTTTTCATGCCTCCTTCTAGCTCTCCTAAGTCCATTCTTCAGTTCCTTCCTGGCTACCTTGCAACCCTCTGAAGCCCTGTCTGATCCTTGCTTCCTCAACTTTTAAATAAGCTTCCATCTTCCTCTTGACTGGATGTTCCACATCCCTTGTCACCCAAGGTTCCTTCATCCTACCAACCCTTCCTTGCCTCAGTCGGATAAACCTATCCAACACTTGCAGTAAGTGCTCCTTAAACAACCTCCATATTTCTGACTTGCATTTCCCTGAGAACATCTGTTCCCAATTTAGGTGTCTCAGTTCCTGCCTAATAGCATTGTAATTCCCCCTCTCCCAATTTAATACCTTCCCATACCATCTGCTCCTACCCCTCTCCATGACTTTAGTAAAGGTCAGGGAGTTTGATCACTATCACTGAAATGGTCTCCCATCGAGAGATCTGACACCTGACCTGGTTCGTTGCCAAGCACCAAATCCAATGTGGCCTCCCTTCTTGTCGGCCTATTGGCATAGTGAGTCAGAATCCTTCCTGAACACACCGGACAAAATCTGCTCCATCCAAACTATTTGCACTGAGGAGGTTCCAATCAATATTAGGGAAGTTGAAGTCACCCATGATAACAACCCTGTTACTTCCGTACCTTTCCAAAATCTGCCTCCCAATCTGCTCCTCCATGTCTCTGTTGCAGCTGGGGGGATCTGTAGAAAACTCCCAATAAAGTGACTGCTTCTTTCCTGTCACCCATACTGACTCTGTAGACAAACCCTCCTCGACAACCTCCCTTTCTGCAGCTGTGATACTATCTCTGATTAGCAATGCCACTCCCCCACCTCTTTTACCTCCCCACCTATTCCTTTTGAAACATCTAAACCCTGGAACATCCAACAACCATTCCTGCCCTGGTGATATCCAAGTCCACATAATGGACACAATGTCATAGTTCCAAGTACTGATCCATACTCTAAGTTCGTCATCCTTATCCCTGACACTTCTTGTGTTACAATAGACCCATCACACTGACTGCAACTTTGTCCTATCAACTGCCTGTTCTTCCTCACAGACTCTCTGCACACTGTATCTGCCTGTTCACCAGCCACCCCAATCTCTGATCCATAGCTCCACTTCCCACCCCCCTGCCAATCTAGTTTAAACCTCCTGCTCTGGATATTGGTGCCTCTCCAGTTCAGGTGCAACCCATCCTTGTACGGGTCCCACCTTCCCCAGAAGGTATCCCAATGATCCACATATCTGAGTCCTCCCTCCTACACCAGCTCTGCAGCCATGTGTTCAGCTGCTCTCTGTTTCTAGCCTCACTAGCCCGTGGCACTAGTAGCAATCCTAGGGTTACTACTCTGCTTCTCCTGCCTTTCAGCTTCCAACCTAACTCCCTATATTCAGTTTTCAGGTCCTCATCCTTTCTCCTACCTAGTACCAGACTTCTGGCTGCTCACCCTCCCCCTTAAGAATCCCGTACATTCTATCCGAGGCATTCCTGACCCTGACAGCCAAGAGGTTACATACCATCCAGGAGTCTCACTCGTGACCACAGAATTTCCTGTCTGTTCCTCTAACCATTGAATCCCCTATCACTGTCGCTCTCCTATTCTTCCCCTTTCTCTTCTGAGTCACAAGCCAGGCTCAGCGCCAGAGACCTGGCCCCTGTGGCTTGCCCTGATTCATCAACTTTACCAACACATTCCACCCTGACCTTAAATTTACCTGGACCATCTCTGACACCTCCCTCCCCTTCCTAGACCTCTCCATCTCCATTAATGACGACTGACTTGACACTGACATTTTTTACAAACCCACCGATTCCCACAGCTACCTGGATTACACCTCTTCCCACCCTACCTCTTGCAAAACTGCCATCCCGTATTCCCAATTCCTCCGCCTCTGCTGTATCTGCTCCCAGGAGGATCAGTTCCACCACAGAACACACCAGATGGCCTCCTTCTTTAGAGACCGCAATTTCCCTTCCCACGTGGTTAAAGATGCCCTCCAACGCATCTCATCCACATCCCATACCTCCGCCCTCAGACCCCACCCCTCCAACCGTAACAAGGACAGAACGCCCCTGGTGCTCACCTTCCACCCTACCAACCTTCACATAAACCAAATCATCTGCCGACATTTCCGCCACCTCCAAAAAGACCCCACCACCAGGGATATATTTCCCTCCCCACCCCTTTCCGCCTTCCGCAAAGGCCGTTCCCTCAGTGACTACCTGGTCAGGTCCACACCCCCCTACAACCCACCCTCCCATCCTGGCACTTTCCCCCTGCCACCGCAGGAATTGCAAAACCTGTGCCCACACCTCCCCCCTCACCTCCATCCAAGGCCCTAAAGGAGCCTTCCACATTCATCAAAGTTTTACCTGCACATCCACTAATATCATTTATTGTATCCGTTGCTCCCGATGCGGTCTCCTCTACATTGGGGAGACTGGGCGCCTCCTAGCAGAGCGCTTTAGGGAACATCTCTGGGACACCCGCACCAATCAACCACACTGCCCTGTGGCCCAACATTTCAACTCCCCCTCCCACTCTGCCGAGGACATGGAGGTCCTGGGCCTCCTTCACCGCCACCCACTCACCACCAGAAGCCTGGTGGAAGAACGCCTCATCTTCCGCCTCGGAACACTTCAACCCCAGGGCATCAATGTGGACTTCAACAGTTTCCTCATTTCCCCTTCCCCCACCTCACCCTAGTTCCAAACTTACAGCTCAGCACTGTCCCCATGACTTGTCCTAAATGCCCCTATCTTCTTTTCCACCTATCCACTCCACCCTCCCCCCCGCCCCCAACCTATTACCTTCATCCCCTCCCCCACTCACCTATTGTATTCTATGCTACTTTCTCCCCACCCCACCCTCCTCTCATTTATCTCTCCACCTTTCAGGCTCTCTGCCTCTATTCCTGATGAAGGACTTTTGCCCAAAACTTTGATTCTCCTGCTCCTCGGATGCTGCCTGACCCGCTGTGCTCTTCCAGCACCACTCTAATCTAGACTCTGGTTTCCAGCATCTGCAGTCATTGTTTTTACCCAGTCCCATTCCCCCACAACAGTATCCAAAGCGGTATACTTATTATTGAGAGGAACAGCCTTAGGGGGTCCCTGCACTGACTGCCAATTCCCTTTCCCTCTCCTGATGGTCACCCAGCTACCTTTATCCTGTACCTCCCTTTAAACTCCTCTCTATCAGCCCCTCAGCCTTCCCAGATGCTCCAAATTTCATCCAGCTCCAGCTCCAGTTCCCGAACATGATTAGTGAGGAGCTGAAGCTCACTTTTCCATGAAGGATGGGTAAAGCACACAAATTTATGGAGATTAATGAAGGAATAGTGGACGGATCCGATTCAATTGTAACATTTCAGTGGGACTTGGAAGAGGACCTATTGTGAAAGGTTTGCGTGGTGACAGACAAAAAAGTGGTGTGTGTCTGCTTGGGCAATACTTCCTTAGAGGCAGCATTGCCCCAACAGCCTCCAGTCATGAAAACCCGTCGCTGGACTCACATGGTTAACTCTGCTTTGCGCCACAGATGCTGCCAGACTTGCTGAGTTTTCCCAACTGTTTCTCTTTATGGTTAGATCTTTAGCATCGGCAGTTTTTTGTTTTATTTCCAAATCGTCTCCTTCTGTGGTATATGATTTGAAAATTCAGAATGAATTAGACCAGGTACTTTAGCTGGGGCTACTCAGGATGCTTACTGCAATGTGGCCTTCTATATATCACTACACTCAATGTCCCGTTGTGAACCAGCGTTTTATTTTTATGAGTAATCACATTTGCCTGAATCCTGCGATCAGCCACTTAAACAGATCACTCTCCAATAACCTTGGAAGAAAGTTTCACTGAGACAACCAGTGACCTCTGTGCGTCCCTCTCTTGTGCTGGAGTCCACTGTCATTCTCGTTGATGGGGATTCTGAATCCACTGTGTTTTGAGGAAGGGAACTCCAAAGATTCACAGCCCAGGGAGGAAACATATTTCCTCATCTCCTTTTGAAATGGGTGCTGCCTTAATTGTAAACATTGACCCCCTACTTCTAGATTCTCCAACAAAGCAAATCATCCTTTCAACATCAACGTGGTCAAGCCCCTTCAGGATCGGGGAGAAGGTACAGCAGCCTGAACACGCACCAGCCAGTTTTGAATCAGTTTCTATTCTACGGTTGTTAGAATACTGAATGGACACACAAACTCTTAACATTTGCCTGTACCTGTGTTGTGTTTTTGCCGCTATTTACCTATTATTTACTATCTATGCTACTTAACTCCGTGATCTGCCTGTACTGCTCAAAAGAAAAGCTTTTCATTGTGTCTCGGTACATGTGACAATAAATTCAATTCAATTCAGTTCAAGTCTTATTTGCTTCAATTAAGTTATTTCTGATCCTCCTAAACCCCACAGGATACAGGCTTAGCTTGTCTAGCCTTTCCTCAGATGGTAGTCTGTTCATTCCAGGTCTAGTAAAACCGTCTCTGAACTTCCTCCAACAGATTAATATCCTCCTGTACATGCAGTGACCAATACTGCTCACTGTACTCCAGATGAACTGAAGCATAATCTCCGCACTCTTGTTTCCAATTCCTCTCACAGTAAACCATAACATTTTTCACTTGTTTTGATTTGATTTTTTATTGTCACACATACTGAAATGCAGTGAAATGTGTTGCATTGTGTGCTCGTCAGGCAAATCATATGTTAAGGGGGCATAGCTTTAAATTAAGGGGGGGTAGGTATAGGACAGATGTTCTTTACTCAGCGAGTCGCGAGTTCATGGAATGCCCTGCCAGTAGCAGTGGTGGACTCTCCCTCATTATGGGCATTTAAGCGGGCATTGGATAGGCATATGGAGGATAGTGGGCTAGTGTAGGTTAGGTGGGCTTGGATCGGCGCAACATCGAAGGCCGAAGGGCCTGTACTGCGCTGTATTCTTCTATGTTCTATGTTCTATGTTACATAAGTTTTTCAGGGTAATAAAAGAGAATGCAGAGAAGGTGCAGACAAAGATTAGAGCTACAGAGAAGGTGCAGAGAAAGATCAAATTCAATATATGAGCTTTTCCTGATTACTTCCTGTACCTGCACATAATCCTTCACGCACTAGCACATCCAGATCCTCTGATCTCAGAGCTCTGTAACTTCTCAAAACATTTAGATAATATGCTTCCCTCTTCTGACGGTCACTCAGCCACCCTTATCCTGTAACCTAGGTGTGACTACCTTCCTATAACTCCTCTCTATCACCCTCTCGGCCTCCTGAATAATCTGAAGTTCCTCCAGCTCCAGCTCCAGCTCCCTAACCTGGTCTGTGAGGAGCTGGAGTTGGCTGCACTTCTCCCAGCTGAAGTCAGCAGGGACACTAATGGTGATCCTTACCTCCCACACCCTGCAAGAGGAGCATACAACTGCCCCAGCCTCCATCCCCTCCGTTTGAAATTGCCAAGACAGATTAAAAAGAAAGCAACGTTACCTTAGCAACCCTCCACACAGAGTCTTTTTTTTTGGAACGAGGAGGAGGACAGGTTGGGATGCTACATGAATAGAGTTTCAGGTTTACCTGCTGCCTGAGTATATTAGTTCACTTACCCAGCAGTCCCCGTGTCTGCTTCCAGTCCTGGTCAGCCTACACCCCACTGCTTCATGAGGTAAATAATAACCAAATCTACCTTCCTGGCTCACACTCTTTTGACTCCAAATGCTGAAATATTGCTAATCCCTGAGTAAAATATCGATGGGATGTGAAATGTAACAGCTTTTCCAGAGGTTTTAATGCTTGATCCAGCTCAATGTTTCACTCATTTACAGCAGAGCGACTGAACTCAAGTTCCTTGATGACTGACAAAAGGGCACTGGACCCAAAATCTTGATGCTGCTTTCTCAGCACAAGTGCTGCTCGGCCTGCTGAGCTTCTGCAGCAATATTTCAGTGTTTGAAAGTGCACTGTGAATCCAATGTTCATTTTCCTCATGGACAATTGTTCAACTTTAGAGCTCAAGGGAAGAGGGAGAGTATTGATCAGTATATGACTGTACTAATAAATCTGAATTTGGAAAAGGGAATAAGTGATAAGAGAAGTGATTTTCTGCAGTGTACCTTACAGATAGAATACATTGCTGCTACTGAGCATCGGTGATGGCGGGAATGGATGTTTGCGAATGATAGGAACATTTTTTTTAATATCTTTAAAACTGTGAACTCCAAGGAGATAGAACTGTTTAATGAAAAGGTAGGAATTTACCAGGATGACTGCATAATTTTACAGCAAAGAATTTGATACTGATTGTGAGCTCAATTACTTGCGGCTACATACTCAAGGGCAGAGGCATTGCAAAGACCTCAAGCTGATTTGTTCTCATGAACTGAGCAGGTTACAACTGGAAACAAGTTACAGACACAGGGAGAGAGAAAGACACAGTGGTGTGGGCTGTGGTTCTCCTCAGCAGAAACTGCTTGTTCTCTGCAGCAACAAAAAACAGTTCAAACCTGAGAAAAACTTTCCTATAGCTGTAGCTGTGAATTGTAACTTTTGTACTGAAAGATTAATTAATACCTTATAAGTTGTAAATCAGTATTCTAGTGATTGGTGCACGTTACATATCCTGGGGTGGTATGTCAGTATCCCAGGGATTAATGTTACTCGGTGCAAGAAAATTAGTCCATTTACTTGTCAGGACAGTAAAACCATTCAATTCAAATTCCAGCCTCGCGTAAATTTTTACCAACCAAATATTTATTTGCTTGATCTAATTTACATAATTCTGTTGGCCAGTCCCCATATATGGGTGTGGCATTTACATCGATATTCTGTTCAGGTTGTGTCCTGTATTTCTAAGACAGATTGTTTCCAGGCAGCAGTCTGAATCCTCAAGGATTTGGGCCTAATCACTGACTGGAAGAGCAACACCTCACATCTATACAGCACCTTGAAAGCATCTCAGCTGGTCCCACTCGACAACGCCACAATGTCTACCCAACACCAATAGAATAGTTGAACGTGAAGCAGTCAGCTCTCAACTCTGCCACCTGGTGGAGAATTTCTGATGTTCGGTTTTCCCATATTGAATGGAATGGACACTTCTCACTGAATCTGTGAACCTTTTCTTGAGAAATTTGCAGCGTTGACAGAATCGCGGTTTACTCTGAGATAGTTCAGTCATGGATGCAGCTCTCTGCGATTTTATGAGCTGTTCCCAGGGATGTACACTGAGTCAACCACCTGGAAGACCGTCTGAAAATGGTTGGTCTCGCAGCAAGAGGACTTTTCTCCAAGTTAGCATTGCATATTTCAAAGGCAGAGACTATGCATGGAGGCTTGTAGTAAAGTTCAGGGCAGCTGCTACTGAGCTGAAATGTGGATAAGGTTTCAGTCTAAAGCCTTTTAGCTAGAGTACACTGAGGGAGTGTTGCGTACTGTGGCAACCCTTAGGCTGTATGTTCAACATCTTGGAAATATTAACCATATTTGTAAATGCACTGAGTCTAATGCAGAATTGGAAGAAATGGATTATACTGTATGCGATGCCAACTCTGAATGATTAGGTCATTCAATTTTGTAAATCTAATGAAGAAGGTATGTTTTGGGGAGAAGGTTATGTATGAGATGGGTCATGGAATGGTTGGGTCTTTTATGAGCTGTCTGAAATTCAGTCTAGTGCTGTCTATTGTGTGCGTTAAATACTGAAAGCCAGTATCCATCGGAAATAGCCCTCCTTCAAGGGAGTGGATTGACCCAACCCACTACTGCTGTCACACGGTCCAAAGCCGGAGAAATGGCTACCCCAGAAAACACTGTTTAGTGGAATGTGACCCGAATCCTCATATATAGCAGACTCTCCGATTGAGATCAGATTGTGCCTGAGGCCTTCGGAGAGTGGAGGAGTTGAAAATGCTGTGGGAAGGTTTCAACATTATTGGTAAATGAGTAACCCGGGGTCAATATTGACCTGAAAAGTTTGCAAGGTCTGGTCAGTTGCTGGACCCAGGCAGTTTTGGCTTGCTGTTGTTTTGACTCGTTTTGTGCGATGGAGCTGTTGGTGTTCCTGCTTTGTGCCTCCTGGTGCATGTCAGTTAGTGAACAAGCACCTTCGTAAGTAATGCTTTTATTTTCACCCTTTGCTACCCAATGCTGGGCTCCTCCTGGAGCTCTCGGTCACTGTCCTGGGTGGTTCCCTTGCAGATGCATGTAGGGGAGTTACTTGGCACCTCCCTGCCCCTCAGGAGGCAAATCAGTTGCTGCTTGGGGCCCATGTCAACCCATGAATCCACTTCAGAGTTTATGTCATTCACCCAAATGCACAGATCCACATCCATCAAGGGTCAGAAGGGGGTGGGACTCAGAAGCAATTTCCCCAAAATTCTTCCAAGAGACATTTATTGCCCCCACTGTAGCAATGCTTCAGCAACCCATAGTTAAACATAGCAACCCTAGAAAGTAGGAGGAGAATAGGCCTCTAGCCCATTAAGTCTGTTGTACCATTCATGGACAATTCTCTACCTCAATGATGTCTACCTGCTGCCTTCCCATTCCTCACCATGCCTTCAGCTTAGAAAAATCTGTTTCTGTCTTGAATGCAATCAGTGGCTTGGCCCCCACAGCCTTCTGTGGGAAAGAATTCCACAGGTTCACTCCCCTCTGAGTGAAGAAGTGTTTCCACATCTCTGTCCTAAGTGGTCTAACCTGTATCATGAGATCGTGGCCACTGATTGGAGACTCCCTAACCAGAGGAGACATTCTCATTTTATTGTGTCTTTCCAGCCCTGTTAGAGTTTCATACATTTCAATCAGATTCCCTCTCATCCTTTCCAAACATTAGAGAACACAGGCCAAATCAACCCAATCTCTCCTCATACTTGCCATCTTTGGTAGCAGCCTAATGATTGCATTCATTGCATTTTCTCTCTCCCTTTCTCAGTTCAACACTGCACACAATGAGGTATGAAGGGAACAGACAGCAACTGTTTTGCCAGTGGGTAGGTTCCTCAGAGAATCTTGACCAGATTTTATTTAAACTCTGCTACCCTGAAGGATGGAGTTATAAGAGGATGAGCAGAATTTCCCATTCCTGATGTTGAGTCAAGCAGGGGTCCGGGACATGAACCATGTAACCTGATTGGCTCCTCACTTGACCAATTGGAGGCCAGGCTTGCTGACCAATTGAGGATGGTGGGTGGGCTTTCAAATCTAGTTAGGGATGGGAAGGAGCTGCCAAGTGCCCCAGACTGGGGCAAGGGGTTGGGGGTGGCAGTAGATGGTGGCGATAGAAGGAGGGTATATGGGTATCCTCAACAAGAACCAAAGCCTCAAGTCCTTGCCTCTGCCTATGAGAGAATTAAAAACCGTCTTGCCACTGAATTCCCCAAGGATTAGGCCTCAAATGGTGCGCCATTAAACCCAGAAGCTAAAACTGGAAAGGGCCATAGGTTCAGAACTGCAGAGGGACATTCCCATGACAATGTGGAATTGCAGTCTGGAAGGGCTATCAAAACAATTTGGAGTGCTCTTAACCCCCCCTCCCTCCCATTTTTGGGAGGGGCATTGAAAGATCATCTGCTGACCTCAATGCTCGTGACATAGAACATAGAACATAGAACATAGAAGAATACAGCGTAGTACAGGCCCTTTGGCCCTCGATGTTGCGCCGATCCAAGCCCACCTAACCTATACTAACCCACTATCCTCCATATACCTATCCAATGCCTGCTTAAATGCCCATAAAGAGGGAGAGTCCACCACTGCTACTGGCAGGGCATTCCATGAAATTACGACTCGCTGAGTGAAGAACCTACCCCTAACTTCAGTCCTATATCTACCCCCCCTTAATTTAAAGCTATGCCCCCTTGTAATACCCGACTCCATACGCGGGAAAAGGTTCACACTGTCAACCCTATCTAACCCCCTAATCATCTTGTACACCTCAATCAAGTCACCCCTAAACCTTCTTTTCTCTAAAACAGCCCCAAGTGTCTCAGTCTTTCCTCATACGATCTTCCTTCCATACCAGGCAACATCCTGGTAAACCTCCTCTGCACCCGTTCCAGTGCCTCCACATCCTTCCTATAGTATGGCGACCAAAACTGCACACAATATTCCAGATGTGGCCGCACCAGAGTCTTATACAACTGCATCATGACCTCAGGACTCCGGAACTCAATTCCTCTACCAATAAAAGCCAGTACGCCATATGCCTTCCTCACCGCACTATTTACCTGGGTGGCAAATTTCAGAGATCTGTGTACATGGACACCAAGATCCCTCTGCTCATCCACACTGCCAAGTATCCGACCATTAGCCCAGTACCCCATCTTTTTGTTATTCTTCCCAAAATGAATCACCTCACACTTAGCTACATTGAATTCCATTTGCCACCTTTCTGCCCAGCTCTGCAGCTTCTCTATATCCTGCTGTAACCTGCCACATCCTTCCTCACTGTCAACAACTCCTCCGACTTTCGTATCATCCGCAAACTTGCTCACCCAACCTTCTAACCCCTCTTCCAGGTTATTTATAAAAATGACAAACAACAATGGTCCCAAAACAGTTCCTTGCGGAACACCGCTAGTGACGGCACTCCATGAAGAAACTTTGCCATCAACTACTACCCTCTGTCTTCTTCCATCCAGCCAATTCCTAATCCAAACGTCCAACTCACCCTCAATGCCATATCTCCGTATTTTCTGCAGTAGCCTACCATGGGGAACCTTATCAAACGCCTTACTAAAATCCATATATACCACATCTACCGCTTTCCCCTCATCAACCTCCTTCGTCACCTTTTCAAAGAATTCAATAAGGTTTGTGAGGCACGACCTGCCCTTCACAAAACCATGCTGACTATCCTTGATCACATTATTCCTATCCAGATGTGCATAAATCCTATCCCTTACAATTCTCTCTAAGACTTTGCCCACAACAGAAGTGAGACTCACCGGCCTATAGTTACTAGGGCTATCCCTACTCCCCTTTTTGAACAAGGGAACCACATTTGCTATCCTCCAGTCTTCTGGCACTACTCCTGTAGACAAAGAGGACATAAAAATCAAGGCCAATGGCTCTGCAATCTCCTCCCTTGCTTCCCAGAGAATCCTAGGATAAATGCCATCAGGCCCAGGGGACTTATCTATTTTCACCTTTTCCAGGATTTCCAACACCTCTTCTCTACATACCTCAAAGCCATCCATTCTACTTATTTGTGACTCAGTATTCACATCGACGACAATGCCCTGTTCCTGAGTAAATACTGAAGAAAAGTATTCATTCAGTGTCTCCCCAATCTCTTCCGCCTCCACACGCAACTTCCCACTACTATCCTTGACTGGACCTATTCCTACCCTAGTCATTCTTTTATTCCTAACATACCTATAGAAAGCCTTAGAGTTTTCCCTAATCCTACCGACTAAGGACCTTTCATGTCCTCTCCTTGCTGCTCTTAGCTCTCTCTTCAGGTCCTTCCTAGCTACCCTATATCTCTCAATCGCCCCAATTGAACCTTCACGTCTCATCTTGAGATAGGCCGCCCTCTTCCATTTAACAAAGGATTCCAATTCCTTATTAAACCACGGCTCCCTCGCACGACCCTTTCCTCCCTGCCTGACAGGTACATAATTATCAAGGACACTCGCTCCTTGAACAAGCTCCACATATCATTTACACTTTTGCCTTGGAGTCTACTTTTCCAAGCCACACATCCTAAGTCATGCCTCACCGCATCATAATTTCCCTGACCCCAGCTATAACCCTTGCCCTGTAGTACACACTTATCCCTCTCCATCACGAGAGTAAAAATCACCGAATTATGGCCACTGTCCCCAAAGTGCTCACCTACCTCTAATTCTAACACCTGGCCTGGTTCGTTACCCAGAACCAAATCCAGTATGGCCTCACCTCTTGTTGGCCTGTCTACATATTGTGTCAGGAAACTCTCCTGCACACATTGAACAAACACTGACCCATCTAACGAACTTGAGCTATAGCTTTCCCAATCAATATCAGGAAAGTTAAAGTCCCCCATAATAACCACCCTATTACTGTCACTCATCTCCTGAATCACCTTCCCTATCCTTTCTTCAATGATTCTAGGACTATTAGGAGGCCTGTAAAAGACTCCTAACAGGGTGACCTCACCTTTCCTATTCCTAACCTCAGCCCAAACTACCTCAGATGGCAAGTCCTCATCCATCGTCCTTTCCACCACTGTAATACTATCTTTGACAAGCAATGCCACACCTCCCCCTCTTTTACCCCCACCTCTGACCCTACTAAAACATTTAAATCCTGGAACCTGCAACAGCCAATCCTGTCCCTGTTCTAGCCATGTCTCCATAATAGCCACAACATCGAAGTCCCAGGTACCAACCCACACTGCAAGTTCACCTACCTTATTTCGTATACTTCTTGCATTGAAGTATACACACTTCAAGCCACTTTCCTGTTTACAGGCACCCTCCTTTGAAATTGATGCCATGTTCCTAACCTCCTTACACTCCAGGCCCTGCACCCTGAAGCTACAATCTGGGTTCCCATGCCTCTGCAGAGTTAGTTTAAACCCCCCCCAAGAGCACTAGCAAACTTCCCCCCAAGGATACTGGTGCCCCTCAGGTTCAGGTGTAGACCATCCTGTTTATAGAGGTCCCACCGTCCCCAGAAAGAACCCCAGTTATCCCAGTTATCCTCCCTCCTGCACCATCCCTGTAGCCACGCATTTAAGTGTTCTCTTTCCCTATTCCTCGAATCTCTCTCACGTGGCACGGGTAACAAACCAGAGACAACAACTCTGTTTGTTCTAACTCTGAGCTTCCAACCTAGCTCCCTGAAAGCCTGTCTAACATCCTCGGCACTCCTCCTACCTATGTCGTTGGTGCCAATATGGACCACGACTTCGGGCTGCTCCCCCTCCCCCATGGGGTCCTGCTTTTTCCTCCTTGAGTTCTGTCACTAAGACTTTCTTGAGGTCTACATTCCGATTTTCTGGAATTTTCTTTTTGATTTTCAGACCCTCGCTGGTTTTGGTTCAGAAACCAAACTGTTCTTAAAGTGTTACACTCTTTCAAAAAGATTTGAGAGAAATGAGAAACTCAATGCTGGTCAAAGGATTCAATGAAAAAAAAAAAACAATTTTCCTTCATGCACCTCCCAACCCACTTCAGTACTCAAAGAATCCCTGCAGTGTGGAGACAGGCCATTCAGCCCACATCAAACCTCTGAAGGGAATATCCCTAATCCTGTAATCCTGCATTTCTCATGACCCAACGACCTAGCCTGCAAATCCCTGGACACTACAACACGGCCAATCCACCTAACCTGCACATCTTTGGGCTGTGGGAGGAAAGCCACACAGTTATAAGGAGAACATGTAAACTCCACACAGACATTTGCTGAAGCTAGAATCGAACCTGGGTTCCCGGTGCTGTGAGGTAGCAGTGCAAGCTACTGAGCCACCCTCGAATTCAATCAAAATCTTGAATGAACAGTCTAATCCTTGAATCCATTGTCAATTGGCAGGGAAAACCCATTTGGTTAACTCAGGTCCTTGAGGGAAGGAAGCTGCCATTTTTACCGGGTGCAGTAGCTCAGTGGTTGGCACTGCCGCCTTACAATGCCAACGGCTCAGCCACAATTCCTCCCGATGCAGGTGATATGAAAGCAAGCCCTGAACGTGTGTCTCCATATGTAAACATTTGTTAATAAAAAAAGAGAGTACACACAATGCCTATACATGGCCAAACACTTCAAATCGTTTTAGAAAAACACATCAAAGCAGTGAGTGAAAAAAAAATTGGACTTTCCCCGCAATAATTTTCCTCCCATTCCTTCAGATCTCTCTACGTGAACCTTCAACCCAACATAACCTCGTGGGCAAATATGAAAGAGGGTGAGAGGAGTTAACTCTTGCTTGTTTGCTTATTGTACTCCAGCTCGGGTTTTATTAAATCATAGAGGCAGGCCCAGGACAATAGTTTCACAAATTAATGCAACTGCTTTATTGAAGAAAACAATTAGAAAATCACGTGCACAAAGAATTAAGGTATCAAAGAATAGAATCTCTACAGCGTAGAAACAGGCCATTCGGCCCAACAAGTCCACTCCAACCCTCTGAAGAGTAACCCACCCAGACCCATTCCCCAACACTTCCCCCTGACCTAACCTACACATCCCTGTTCACTATGGGAAATGTAACATGGCCAATTTACCTAACCTGCACATTTTTGGACTGTGGGAGGCAACCGGAGCAAACAAACGCAGACACTGGGAGAACGTGTAAACTCCACACAGACAGTGGCCCGAGGCTGGAATTGAACCCGGGTCCCTGGTGCCGTGAGGCAGCAGCGCTGACCATTGAGTTACCGTGCCACCCAACTGTGCAAAAGTGACTGTTGGGTGCCTACTTTGTCAAACCTTCCCCCTCCCTCATTCTCTGTTCTGACAGGTCTCTTAATACACAAGATCGAGTGAGAATTGTTTGGGTGTTTCCTTGGGACACAACCAGACTCAGATGCTCTTGTGCTCCAGTGGTAATGTCCCTAACTCTGGGCCAGAAGGGCTAGGGTTTGAATCCTGCATGTCCCACACTGCATGTTATAATATGCCTGAACAGGTTGAACAGAACTCCATCGAGAGCATGGTGGGGGCCAGGGTCTGTTTCTCCCTCTTCTGTTTCCACTCTGTCATCTTTCAGAAATGTGTTGTAGCTGTTGGGAGCCCTGAACAGCAGAATCTTGGCTCCTATCATGTCCGTTCTTTCCAAAGATCTCTAATTGTAGTGTCGCTGAGGGTTTCCCCTTGGCTAGCTCACTGAGGGGCAATGTGTGGCAGCAAAGCTGGGAGATTGGGGCAAATAACTGACTTCTGCTCCTAATTCACATGTTCCTGTCCTATGTTCCAATACAAGAACTTGCAAATGTTTCTAGACTGCACAGACTGAAAGAATGGGTGACAAATTGGTCAAGCCAACTTGATTGTTGATCAAGCCAACTTTTTCTTCAATGTCCCTTAGGACAGAAATGAGGAAGAATTCCTTCAGTCAGAGAGTGGTGAATCTTTGGAATTCCCTGCTCCAGAAGCTCATTCATTGAACATATTCAATTCCAGGGTCTATAGCTTTCTAGGCATGAAACATTAGAAGGTAGTGGAGGAAAATAACATTGAGGCAGATGTGTATTCATTATGTAAAATGATGGTTCAGTCTCAGAGGGCCAAATGGCCAGCTCCTGCTTCTCATCTATATGTCCCCTATGTTCCAATGGAAGAACTTGCAATTGTTTATGGACTGCACAGACCTATAAAATGGATGACTTGAACTTTATTATTGGTCTGCATCAAAGCAACTTGCTTATTTAAATGCCTCCAACTGATGCTCTGATACTGAAATCCCAATAGAGCATGTGCAGGAAGAGGATGCCCTAGTGCTGAAAGACAAATAAATCTAACCAACCGATCAAATCCTTTGAGTGTCTCAATCTTTGAAACTCAAGTGTCGACAAACCCAGACTGTGTCCTCGATAGTAAACCATATTGGGTGAGGTTGGAAGGGTGACTGATTGACTCACTATTGTTCCCCATCTGTGTTTTGCCAGCTACTTGATCACCGGCCCAAGGATTGTTCGTATTGGTGTGAAGGAAACGGTCACCATCCAAGTGTTTGAGGCTCGTGAGAATGTTAATGCCATTGTTTACTTACTGAACAATAAGAACATGCTGGTGTGCTCCGAGAGGCACTTGGTCAAACTGAACCGCACAAATAACTTTGCTGAAGTCTTGTTTGTCCAGGTAACTGGTATTGGTTCATCCATGAGGACCACTTAGAATTACCCAGCTCATCCTAATTCTTTATAATATCTCATTAACTCTTAGCGAAGCCTTGTGCTTGGTTTCCTCTCAGCTCACATATTTCCCTGGATTATCCTTCCCCCTCATCTCGAATCACGGAATGACAGTAATGCAGGAGGAGCTAGTTCAGGCCATCATGCCTTTCACGGCTCTCTGTAAGATCTATCCTGTTCCCTCTAGCTTTGATCTCAGCAATTATTTCCCCTTTAGGTATTGATCCAATTTGCGCTTGAAGATTACTATCGAATGTGTCACTATTGTCAGTCCAGACAGTGCACCCCAGATCACAGCAACTCGCTGTGTTACCAGTTTTAAAATTTCATTTCACCTCAACTTCTTTGCTGGTTCCCTCAAATCGGTGACCCTGGTTATTAACCTTTCTACCACTAAAAGCAGGTTGTAGCATTCACATCTCCTTGATCAAACCCTTCAGCAACATTTTCTGGGATCTCCTCTCATCCCCACACATGGCTGAATTCACTCTTCCCTGGTACCATTCCACTATATCTCCTCCGCGAGATTTTTATGCCTTTCAATATCCACACAATTGCACACAATCCCTCTTGAGGCCTAACTAACCTACGTCTTGTTAAGGATTTCTGTCACCTTTCTGATATGGGCCACATTTTCAGTCAGGATTCAGGAAAAGCTCCCACGGTGCAAAGCCCTGAATGATTAGATTAGATTCCCTACAGTGTGGAAACAGGCCCTTCAGCCCAACTAGTCCACACTGACCCTCTGAAGAGTAACCCACCCCAGACCCATTTCCCTCTGACTAATGCAGCTCATACTATGGACATCTTTGGACTGTGGGAGGAAATTGGAGCACCCGGAGGAAACCCACACAGACACGGGGAGAATGTGCAAACTCCACACAGTCAGTCGCCCGAGACTGAAATCAAACTTTGCACCCTGGCGCTGTGAGGCAGCAGTGCTAAACACTGAGTCACTGTGCTACCTGTAATCTTCAGAACTTTGTCCTGGAGGTGGGAGAGGAGTGTGGGCAATGGCCAATGCTGTAGGCAGCCTCGGAAGCAGTGCAGAGGGAGCCCACAAGGCCCATGGGGTGCCAAAGTGGTCCAAGTGCGTGCCTTGTCACTCCAGAATGCTACTCCAATGAAGATAATGAAGAAGCAGCCCTCTAACCTTCACCTCTCATGCTCCATCACATCCTACACTGTCTCCATGCCCCATTCACACCAAGTCACACCACCTCATGCCTCCCCAATTATCCCTGTACAATCTCATGCACTCCATTGCCATCTGTGCCTCTCCATCCACCCTTCACATCCCTTCATAGCCCAGATATTAGCATAGTGCCAGCTCATGGCTCCCTGCCAGTCACCATCAATGCCAACTCATTCAGTATCCACCATAAGTAGACTACAGGAGCCAGGCTAACATGAACTAAAATAAGGTACTAATCACCAAAACTTTTTAAAAATGTAAACTTCCACTGACAACATTTAAAATTTTTCAAATAATTAATCCTCGTGAAGACAAGATTTGGTATTGATAGCACCAATCAAAGACCTGGTTGAAGCAACTTGGACTTGGCAATCAACCTATGAACCCCCCACTGTGATAATAACAGACTGTGGAAGCAGTCAAGTAGCACTAAACCCATAAGGATAACCAATTATAATAGCAAACTACACATTTTTCAACCACAGGACAAACTTTTCATTCCAAAATATAAAGACCGGGTGATTTAAATGACTTGACCGTTCGCCAGTGTGTACTTTTTATGATATTCTTAATAATCCCAAAGAGTACCTGAGACAGGGATGGTGGAGGCTTTGCAAATTCTAGAAATAAAAATAGCTTCTGTTTGATAGCAACTGCACTGTAACATGTCCTGCTTGATGCATTTTACTCTCTCAGGGCGTCCACAGTAAAACTGCATGAATGCTCTGTCCCTGCAGAGGCTGCAGTCCAATTCCCACCCTATTCACATATATTGTTAGAGGAACTCAACAGGTCTGGTGAAGAAAGAAAAGCAGGGTTGAAGTTTCAAGTTTTATAGGACTCTTCTTCAGATCTGAAAAGAGAGGTGAAAAACTGATTGGTTATATGTCCCTGGAAAAGTGGGGAGGAGCACGTGGAAGAGAAGATATCTCATTGCTAAGAATCTTCTAGGAAGTAGTGATCACAATATAATAAAATTGCAAATTCAATTTGAGGATTAGCAACTTGGGTCTCAACCTTGTGTCTTTAGCTTAAATTAGGCTGGAAAAATGGAACAACGGAAAGATCAGTTGATGAACAGATATTTCATTATACTCAGAAAACATTTATTTCCATCAAGAAGAGGGACTCAGTGAAAGGATAAACCACCCTTGGTTAAGAAGGGCAGTCAAGGAGAGTAGCCAATGGAAAACAAAGGCATACAAAGCAATGAAAACTAATGGTAGGCTCGAATGGTGGGAATTTTTTAGAAAGCAACAGTAAATGACGAAAAAGGGGGAAAATGGATGATAAAGTAAATTGGCAAGAAAGTTCAAAACAAACAGCAAGAGCTTTTATGTACATATAAAAAGGAAGAGAGTAACTAAAGTAAATTTGGGATTTTTGAAGAATGCAACTAGGAAATTGAAAGAATTTAAACCAATATTTTGTATCGGTCTTCACTGTAGACATCCTAAAGATAAGCAAAGCGTTAGTTCCAAAGATCTTGTGACTGTCTCAATCATGACAATATGTTTTGAAAACTAATGGGACTAAAGGTCACTAGGATCTGACAGCCACAATCTCAGGTTTTTAATGAAAGTGGGTACAGGATAATGGAAGCATTGATCTAAATATTCCAGAACTCACTAGATTCCAGCAGACTGATGTGCTGCTCCGGTTCAAAATGTGAAGGAGATCAAAAACAGGAATCTATGGGCCAGTTAGACTAACATTTACCAGTGGGAAAGTACTAGAGTCTATTACAAGGGGAACAATAGTAGGATGTTCAGGAAAGTGGAACACAATCAAACAGGGTCAATGTAGTTGTGTGAAAGAGCCATCAAATTGACAAATTTGCTTGGGTTCCTTCAGGATATTATAAGCAGAGTTGAAAAATGGGAACTGGTAGATATAGTATATTACCATGTTGTTCCACCCTCCTGGGGCTATCTGCCTTGCTGTGTTGTTCCAGCCTCCTGGTGCTGCCTGCCTTACTGTGTTGTTCCACCCTCCTGGTGCTGCCTGCCTTACTGTGTTGTTCCACCCTCCTGGTGCTGCCTGCCTTGCTGTGTTGTTCCACCCTCCTGGTGCTGCCTTACTGTGTTGTTCCAGCCTCCTGGTGCTGCCTGCCTTACTGTGTTGTTCCACCCTCCTGGTGCTGCCTGCCTTGCTGTGTTGTTCCACCCTCCTGGTGCTGCCTGCCTTGCTGTGTTGTTCTAGCCTCCTGGTGCTGCCTGCCTTCCTGTGTTGTTCCATCCTCTTGGTGCTGCCTGCCTTGCTGTGTTGTTCAACCCTCCTGGTGCTGCCTTACTGTGTTGTTCCAGCCTCCTGGTGCTGCCTGCCTTACTGTGTTGTTCCACCCTCCTGGTGCTGCCTGCCTTGCTGTGTTGTTCCACCCTCCTGGTGCTGCCTGCCTTGCTGTGTTGTTCAACCCTCCTGGTGCTGCCTTACTGTGTTGTTCCACCCTCCTGGTGCTGCCTTACTGTGTTGTTCCACCCTCTTGGTGCTGCCTGCCTTACTGTGTTGTTCCACCCTCCTGGTGCTGCCTGCCTTACTGTGTTGTTCCACCCTCTTGGTGCTGCCTGCCTTGCTGTGTTGTTCCAGCCTCCTGGTGCTGCCTGCCTTGCTGTGTTGTTCCACCCTCCTGGTGCTGCCTGCCTTACTGTGTTGTTCCACCCTCTTGGTGCTGCCTGCCTTGCTGTGTTGTTCCACCCTCCTGGTGCTGCCTTACTGTGTTGTTCCACCCTCTTGGTGCTGCCTGCCTTGCTGTGTTGTTCCACCCTCCTGGTGCTGCCTTACTGTGTTGTTCCACCCTCCTGGTGCTGCCTTACTGTGTTGTTCCACCCTCCTGGTGCTGCCTGCCTTGCTGTGTTGTTCCACCCTCTTGGTGCTGCCTGCCTTACTGTGTTGTTCCAGCCTCCTGGTGCTGCCTGCCTTGCTGTGTTGTTCCACCTTCCTGGTGCTGCCTGCCTTGCTGTGTTGTTCCACCTCCCTGGTGCTGCCTGCCTTGCTGTGTTGTTCCACCCTCCTGGTGCTGCCTGCCTTGCTGTGTTGTTCCACCCTCCTGGTGCTGCCTGCCTTGCTGTGTTGTTCCCCCCTCCTGGTGCTGCCTGCCTTGCTGTGTTGTTCCACCCTCCTGGTGCTGCCTGCCTTACTGTGTTGTTCCAGCTTCTGCCAATCTACCTTGAATCCCAGCAGCTTCAGTTTTTTTGTCTCTAAGTAGTGAAGTAGTTAAGGCTTCCTCTGTACCTGTTTTTAAAACTAAGATAGACAATTGTTTGAACAGTAGAGAGATTAAGGGGTATGGTGAGCGGGTGGGTAAGTGGATCTGTGTCCATGAAAATATCAGCCATGATCTTAGTGAATGGTGGAGCAGGCTCGAAGGGCCAGACATCCAGTTCCTGCTCCCTCGTTGTTATGGCCTTCTGTTCTAAGTTCATTCCATACATGTTCCACCCTCTGCTTGAAAGAGTGGCCCCTCAGGTGCCCTCTGAACCTTCCCCTCTCACTTTAAACCTATAGCCTGTAGCTTTGAACTCCCTTATCTGAGGCTGTTCACTTTATCCATGCCCCTCATGATTTTATAAACCTTCACAAGGTCACTCCTCAGTTTCTGAAGTTCCAGGGAAAAATGTCCCAGTTTCTCTAGCCTCTCCTTATAGCTCAAACCCTCCTTCTGAATCTTTTCTGTGCATTTTTCTAATTTAATAACATCCTTACGATAGAGGGGTGACCAAAACTGGATGGGCCAATGGGCTGTGAAGTGGCAGATGGAGTTTAATTCAGATAAATGCGAGGTGCTGCATTATGGGAAGCAAATCTTAGCAGGATTTATACACTTAATAGTAAGGTCCTAGGGAGTGTTGCTGCACAAAGAGACCTTGGAGTGCAAGTTCATAGCTTCTTGAAAGTGGAGTCGCAGGTAGATAGGATAGTGAAGAAGGCGTTTGGTATGCTTTCCTTTATTGGTCAGAGTATTGAGTACAGGAGTTGGGAGGTCATGTTGTGGCTGTCCAGGACATTGATTAGGCCACTGTTGGAATATTGCATGCAATTCTGGTCTCCTTCCTATCGGAAAGATGTTGTGAAACTTGAAAGGATTCAGAAAAGATTTACATGGATGTTGCCAGGTTGGAGGATTTGAGCTACAGGGAGAGGCTGAACAGGCTGGGGCTGTTTTCCCTGGTGCGTCGGAGGCTGAGGGGTAACGTTATAGAGGTTTACAAAATTATGAGGAGCATGGATAGGGTAAATAGGCAAAGTCTTTTCCCTGGGGTTGGGAGTCCAGAACTAGAGGGCATAGGTTTAGGGTGAGAGGGTTTAGTGTGAGTTGACTATAATTGGTGGTCAGGAGGTTGGGACAAGTCCTTGGTTGAGGAGATGGGAGGACATGTGAGAAGATCGGTTGTGGAAGGTAACATAATTGGAAGAGATGCAACACAGACATATAAAGTTGGAGGACAGAAACAGAGTTAGTGCAAACAATAGAAAAGAGATGAAAAGTATCCAATTGCAGCATCTCCCTGAGGTCACGTGCCTGTTCTGTGGGGCTAGTGAGGGTGAGACGGTGGGGAGGAGAGGTGTGTATGGAGAAGCATTTGGCAATCTATGACATTCACTTTTCTCATGTGATGTCTTGTATGAGGTAACGGAAAGAATGAATGGAGACTACATTAAGCTCCACTCAATCTCACAAAGACTTGGTAGGAAAATGAGGTGTGTAGCCTGAAGTGCCGATGGTGACAGATATTAGATTACTTACAGTGTGGAAACAGGCCCTTCGGCCCAACAAGTCCACACCGACCCGCAAAACAACCAAACATTTACCGCTTTCCTAACACTACGGGCAATTTAGCATGGCCAATTCACCTGACCTGCACATCTTTGGACTGTGGGAGGAAACCGGAGCACCCGGAGGAAACCCACGCAGGCACGGGGAGAACGTGCAAACTCCACACAGTCAGTCGCCTGAGGCGGGAATTGAACCCGGGTCTCTGGCGCTGTGAGGCAGCAGTGCTAACCACTGTGCTACCGTGCCGCCCACTAATAAAAGCCACCTTGGCTCAAAATTAGACAGCTTGTCAGTGGTGAGGTCCTCAATGTCTTCAATGGCTCCTGATGGTCTGTTATCATGATGTGGAGGTACCAGTGTTGGACTGGGTTGGACAAAGTTCAAAATGACACAGCACCAGGGTATATCCAACAGGTTTATTTGGAAGTACAAGCTTTCAGCGCTGTGCTCCCTTACAGCTACCTGATGAAGGAGCAGTGCTCCGAAAGCTAGTGCTTCCAAATAAACCTGCTGGACTATAGCATGTGTTGTGTGATTTTAAACTGTTATCATGTTGAACTAGACAATGCAACTTGCACCTATTGCTATCATGCACTAACCTTCATCTTGCCTCTTTTTGTTAAGACTCACTAGTGGTTCACTTACAGCCTTAGACACAGTGTGGAAAGGAGACCCGGTGACAGTTCTCTGTCCCAGAACATTTGCTGGACCAGCACACGCAACACACTCTTTTCCAAATGTCCCACTGTCACTTGGATGACTCCATTTCATTGGTACCCAAGGCCCTGATTGGCGTTTTCTGCAGCCCTGAAGAAGTGACCATGTCGCTGGGCTTACTTTGGGGTTTCACTGGGAAACTGCAGGAACAGTCCCTCTCGAATTCCAACACCGATGTTTGCATCAGAAAGTATGGAATTGATGAGTCAGCCCCAAACCATGACACCCAGAGTATCGTGAGGACATCCTTCTCCCCTAACATCTCGATCTCCACCCAAACCCCTACCATCCACCCATCCCAGTCTCCTCCCGAAACTCCTACCAGCCACTGAAGAGAAAGTGAGGACGGCAGATGCTGGAGATCAGAGTCGAAGAGTGGGGTGCTGGAAAAGCACAGCCGGTTAGGCAGCATCCGAGGAGCAGGAGAATCGATGTTTTGGGCATAAGCCCTTCATCAGGAATGCCCAGAACGTTGATTCTCCTCCTCCTCGGATGCTGCCTGACCTGCTGTACTGTTCCAGCAGCCCACTCTCAACTCTGATCTCCAGCATCTGCAGTCCTCACTTTCTCCTAGTTGATTTCAACCCGACTGCAAAGCCCCTTCCAAGGATGCCTACTTTGAAGAAGTTTTCCTCCTCTCCTGATGAAGGGCTTATGCCAGAAATGTCGACTGTCCTGCTCCTTGGATGCTGCCTGACTGGCTGTGCTTTTCCAGCACCGCATTCTTGACTCTTCGACCCTACCATCCACCCGACCTGATCTCCTCCTAACCCCTCGAAGAGTCAGAACACCATTGGCCAAAACCCAGGTCCAAAGAGGAGAAGCCTTTTCTTATTGGTGGATCCCTGTCCCACTGATCCAGCGTTACCTATAAAGCCACGTTCTGATTGGACCGTGTTGTCCAGCGTGCCAGGTTGCTGTCGAGAGGGGGTTTAGTGAGGATGTAACTGAGCCTCTGAGGTTAATGGTGACCTCAGTGGCCATGTGCTCATACTCTGCTCGGAGGCTGGAGTGAGCTTCCCTATACTGTTACCATCCTGGACAATCTCATCAACCAACATCATTTCAAAGTAGGAAGCCTGGCCTGAGATTGTGTTAAAATCTGAAGAAGACAAGCTAAAGCAGTATCCACCTCACTCCCAACGGTCATATTGAGTGTAAGCATCATGTTTCACCCCGCTATGGTATCCGCCATCTGACTACTCTCTCAGGAAGTCTTTTGATGTTGTGTTGGATGTTATAGCCTGTATAACTCATGGTGTCATTCACTGTCTCAGATTCTCCCAGAGAACGCCACACAATGCAAGTTACCCAGCAAGAAGCGATATATTACATTGGCTGTGGAAATCCCCAGTCTGTTTCCAAAACGGAGAATGGTTCACCTCCAGCTTCTTCCGAAACCATATTTCATTTTTATTGAAACCGACAAGCCCACCTACAGACCGAATGACACAGGTAAAACTTGGGATCGTGCCATGCTGCTGGCCTTCATGCCCTTTCTAAAACAATAACTGCTGCAGCTCTGAGATGATCTTGACATTGGGGTGGACCTTGTCACTTCTTTCATCTGATTCAGCCACCAATTCCCCTCCCCTCGACCCTCCCACCGACAGCCCCCCCCTTCCTGATGCTGCCTGACCTGCTGTGTTTTCTCCAGTTCTACTTTTTATCCACCCTGACTCTCCAGCATCTGCAGCTCTCACTATCTCTGAGTCATATATTGGATGTCCTCTCTTATTCCGCTGCTGCTGTGTCCTTTAGCGTTTTGGATAAACCAAATTACAATACTAGACCAGAGTAGTGCTGGAAAAGCATAGCAGGTCAGGCAGCGTCCGAGGAGCAGGAAAATCACAGTTTCAGGCAAAAGCCCTTCATCAGGAATACAGGCAGAGTGCCTGCAGTGTGGATAGATAAATGAGAGGAGGGTGGGGTGGGGAGAAAGTAGCATAGAGTACAATAGGTGAGTGGGGGTGGGGAGGAAGGTGATAGATCAGAAAGGAGGATGGGGGAAGGTAGCAAAGAATACAATGGTTATTGGGGGTGGGGATGGAGGTGATAGGTCAGAGAGGAGGGTGGAGGAAGGTAGCAAAGATACAATAGGTAAATGGGTGTGGGATGGAAGTGATAGGTCAGAGAGGAGGGTGGAGTGGATAGATGGAAAGGAAGATAGGCAGGTAGGACAGGTCATGGGGACAGTGCTGAGCTGGAAGGTTGGAACTGGGGTGAGGTGGGGGAAGGGGAAATGAGGAAACTGGTGAAGTCCACATTGATGCCCTGGGGTTGAAGTGTTCCGAGGTGGAAGATGAGGCGTTTAGATTAGATTAGATTAGATTAGATTACTTTACAGTGTGGAAACAGGCCCTTCGGCCCAACAAGTCCACACCGACCCGCCGAAGCGCAACCCACCCATACCCCCACATTTACCCCCTACCCAACACTACGGGCAATTTAGCATGGCCAATTCACCTGACCTGCACATCTTTGGACTGTGGGAGGAAACCGGAGCACCCGGAGGAAACCCACGCAGACACGGGGAGAACGTGCAAACTCCACACAGTCAGTCGCCTGAGGCGTTCTTCCTCCAGGCGTCGGATGGTGAGGGAGCGGCGGTGGAGGAGGCCCAGGACCTCCATGTCCTCAGGAGAGTGGGAGGGGGAGTTGAAATGTTGGGACACAGGGCGGTGGGGTTGATTGGTGCAGGTGTCCCGGAGATGTTCCCTAAACGCTCTGCTAGGAGGCACCCAGTCTCTCCAATGTAGAGGAGACCACATCGGGAGCAACGGATACAATAAATGACACCGGTGGATTTGCGGGTGATTTTACTGAATTACAATATGCCCATTCCACAGAACATATTGAATGAAATGTTGGGATTTGTTAGTTGAAAGATGTTTGATGCATTTTCTTGCTAAATCTGCTTTCAGTACGATTTCAAACCTTTTCCCTTGATCACGAGATGAAGCTCTCAAATTGCGATGTTGACATGGAAGTCTGGGTAAGTGATTGTCTTGTTTCAGCACAGGTCACTCATTGACAGCCTGTCACTTGTTTCAGGGTGCACTGTGTGGCCTGTTGTGGGTTGGTCACTTGAAAGATTCAGGTAGCAATTCCATTCAGAGAAAGATTCCTTTGAAGTGATGCAGGGATATTTTTGAATTCTTTTTGGTTTCGTACACGGCGTTTGTTACACTCAAAGTGGTCTCCTCTACATCGAGGTGACCAAGCGCAGATCATAGCATCCCTAGTCTGGAAACAGGCCATTCGGCCCATCGATTCCATACTGACCCTCTGAAGACCATCCCACCCAGATCCACCCCATCCCTGCAACCCAGCATTTCCCATGAGCAACCCACCCAACCTATACATCCTTGGATGCTATGGGCAATTGAGCCTGGCCAATCAACATAGCCTGAACATCTCTGGACTGTGGGAGGAAATTGGAGCACATGGGTGAACGTGGAGTACATGCAAATCCCACAGAGACAGTCACCCGAGGGTGGAATCAAAGCCCGGTCCATGGCTCTGTGAGGCAGCAGTGCTAACCACCGTGCTCCCCAAATGGGCTGGCCACTTTGGAGGACATGACCCTGAGCATCCTGTCACTTGCCACTTGAATTCCCCACCCTATTCTCACTCTGCCCTCACTATTCTCGTTGTCCCCTTCTCTGCTGGCAAAGCTTGGTGAGCTCCAGGAGCAGCACCTCATCTTCCGACTCGTTTCAATCTACTGGACTCAACACTGAGCTCAACATGACCTCTGTCTCCAGCACATTTCTTTTATTTACACTGATCTGGTTTCATTTCTTTCTTCATCCTTTAATGTTATATTTGGATGGTTGTGTGCTGCTGGAAAAGCACAGCTTGTCAGGCAGCATCCGAGGAGCAGGAGAGTCAACGTTTCAAGCATAAGCTCTTCATCAGGAATGTTTGAAGAGCTCATTCCTGATGAAGGGCTTACGCCTGAAACGTCGATTCTCCTGCACCTCGGATGCTGCCTGACCAGCTGCGCTTTTCCAGCAGCACACTTTTTGACTCTGATCTCCAGCATCTGCAGACCTCACTTCCTCCCATTTGGATAGCTGCTATTGACACCTCATCTAGGAAGCCATTTTATTTGATTACTTTTAGCACTCCCTTTGGCTTTTGTGTTTTGGTGCGGGGTTTCTCTGTCCTTCAGCTAAGCTGAGGCCAGGCCTTGAGGTTTCTTTTAAGCAATGTTTGTTTTTATAACAATGGTGACAGACACCCTGCTCTGAGCTGTTCTTGATCCAACCTCCTGGTATAGTCTACCAAGGTGAGAGCTACATCACAGCTTACTGTCAGGTTTCATGTCCTCACTTCCATTAGCAGTGCATACCTGGATGATTTTCACAGAATCACGGGAGGAAGCTATTTGACCCAACATATTGTCCTGGTTCTGCACACATTTTGACTTTGTACCATTCTCCTGTCTTTTCTCCATTAAATGCTGACCATTCTTTAAATCGAAGCAATTTTCAAATGGCCTTGCGAATGCCTGAGTTGAACGTACCTCCACCAACGGCTCAATGTGTGAAACTTCACAACACGTTAACTCCTTCTGTAAATGACTTTGTGTCCTCTGCTTCTCGCTCCTTTAACAAATGGAAACAGTTTCCCCCATCTACTCTATTCAGCCCACTTACGATGTTCACATCTTCCTCTAGGCCTTCTTCTCTCCAAGGAGAACAGTCCCAAAATATCCTCATCACAGAAGCTTTTCATCCCTGGAATAATTCGTGTAAATCACTTCTGCACTCTCTCTCCAATATATTCGCAACTTTCCTATAACGGGGCACCGAGAAACATACACAATACTCCAGTTGTGCCTAACTAGTCTTGGACAAGTTCAACATCGTCTCCTCTATGTTTTTTCTAATAAAGCCGGGGATTCTATATGATTTATTCACTACTCTCCACTTGTCACATACACAGATATGAACTCACACGCTCGCCCATACGAAAACACACACACGCTCACACGCAAAAATACACACACACAAATGCACATGCAACACACATATAAACATGCAGACACAAACACAAGAACACACACCTGGACAAATACGCGCACACACATGCACACGCAGACACATTCACACACGTACACATTTTAAAATTCATTCATGGGTTGAGGATGTCTCTGACTTGGCAGCATTTATTGCCCATCCCTAATTGCCCAGAGCGCAGTTAAGAGTCAACCACGTTGCTGGGGGTCTGGAGTCACATGTAGCCGAGATAAGGAAGGCAGTTTCCTTCCCTAAAGGACATTAGTGAACCAGGTGGGTTTTTCCCTGACGGTCAACAATGGATTAAGGGTCATTATTAGACTCTTAATTCCAGATTTTTAACATACACATACAAACACACACACATATACACATATGCACATGCATACCCATATACACTTACACACACACTCAAACATACACATTCACACACATATGCATGATCACCTGACTACCACACAGGAAAGATCACCTGACCACCCAACTACTTGCCTAACCAATTCCTGACTACCCAATTACCCCTTGAACTGCCTACCTGCCCCCTGAACCAACCAGCCTACACCCAATCCAATTCATGACCATCCTACAATCTAAAAACCCTCCTACTAGCCCTCATTGCAATGCAGCTTCCCCACCTGATTGCCCCCTGTCCCGATCACCCACTGATTCAATCATTCCCTCATTCACTCACTAACCCACTCCACCCCTAACTGACTGTGTCACTTACCCTCCCATTCACTTGATCACTCACCCCACAATTAACCCACTCCCTCACTCACTGAGTCACTCACCCTGTCACTGACTCATGACCCCCCCACACTTACCCATTACTTATCCAGTCAACTACTCATTAACTCACTAATCCAGTGCCCTACTTACTGTTGCACTACACCCTCCATTGTCTCACTAACCCACTGACTCACCCATTTAATCACTCATTAGTCCATTCTTCCACTGACTCACTTCCTCATTCATCCATTCACCCACACGCATTGTGGGCTCAAGTGGACTCAGTAGCTAGTGCTATAAATGGGACCACTCAATGGATGGTTTGTGCTTTACCCAGGATCCTGGCTGAAAACGAATAGGTGTGCTCAGTCACAAGAAAGCCTTTCCTGGCTGTAGGAATACACCACGCATCATGGCTGACCAGGGGGGTTTGGCTGTTTTTGCATTGCTTTCAGCGTCTGTTTGCTGTGCAAGAATTTTACATTACGACAGGGACTGCACTTCGACAAGGACTTCATTGACTGTGAAGCTCTTTGGGATCATGAGGCATGCGATATAAATGTACATCTTTCGGGTAATGTTTGCTCCCTTTTGCCTCCTGGGCAATACACATTGAGATGGTTCCTTTGATACTGATGGATGTTTGTTACCAACATGAAGTTCCTGACAATAACTGATGAAGAATTTGTCCTGTTGAATTCTAGCAATCCACCACCATTGTTGCAAAGGTCAGGAGTCGTAAGCATGGCTCGACGGCAGTCTGCAGGGGAGAAGTGCAACTCCCGCCCTCACTGTGAGTGTTTGGTTTGTCTCATAAATACTTCCACATCATCACACATAGCTCAGTAATCAAGCACCTTCAGTCTACTGTTCACTACAGAGAGTGACGCACATGAGTCCTCAGATGGCAGGATTGATGTATGGAGACAGACTGTATCGTTCAGGATTGTGTTGAGAAGAGTGAGGGCAAATCTTGTATAACATTCTAACTGGACTAGACAGGGGAAATGCAACAAACATGTTCCTGATGGCCAATGATCGGGAAACAGGTCAATCGGGTAGTTAAGAAGGCATATGGGACATTTGCCTTTATCAGTCAAGATACAGATTGCAAGAGCAGGGAGGTGATGTTAGAGCTTGGCAGGACCTTGGTTAGGCCACAGTGATGTGTGCAATTCTGGTCATCGTAGTACAGAATCCCTGCAGGATGAATGCAGGCCAACCAACCCTCCCAAGAGCATTCTACCCAGATCCTGTATTTCCCATGGCTAATCCACCTAACCTGCACATTATGGGGCAATTTAGCATGACCAATCCACTCGATCTTTGGACTGTGGGAGGAAACCGGAGCACCCGGAGGAAACCCACGCAGACACGGGGAGAACGTGCAAACTCCACACAGACAGCCACCCAAAGCAGGGATCGAACCCGGGGCCATGGCACTCTGAGGCAGCAGTGCTAACCACTGAGCCACCGTGCCTCCCGGGCCTATAAGATGGATGTGATTGTACTGGAAGGGGTGATTCACCAGCATATTGCCTGGGATGGAGCAGGGGCTGGATAAGCTCGAGTTACTTTCTTCGGAGCAGAGAAAGTTGAGGGGGTGTGCCATAAGATTATGAGGGGCATGGACAGGGCAGAGAGCAAACAGCTGTTCCCCTCAGTTAAGGTGTCGGTTACAGTGGGATAAAACTGTAAGCTGAAAGGCAGAAATGGATTTGAGAAAAACAAAATGCACCTCGCGGGTGGTGGAGGTCTGGAATACACTGTCTGGGAGGAAACCTCACAACCTTTGAAAAATACTTGGATGAGAGTTTGGAAAATCATAACATTCAAGACAATGGGCTTAGAATGGGACTGGCGTAGATTTAATATATCTGATACAGACATCATGTGCTAAACGTCTCTTCCATACTGTCTGATTTGACAAATCTATGATCTGTGGTCATAGTCTAAGGATGCAGGGTAGGCCATTGAGGACGGAGATGAAGAGAAATTTATTCATGCAGAGAGAGCTGAGCCTGTGCAGTTCTCACCTCACAGAAAGTGGTTGAGACCAAAGCAATGAGTGTTTTAAAGAAGGAGGTATAAGACATACAGCATGGAAAGAGATACTTCGGTCCAACTAGGCTGCATCGACCATGTTCCCAAACCAAACTAGTCACACTTACCTATGTTTGGCCCATACCCCTCAAAATCTTTCCCATTCATGTTCTTATCCAAATAGTGTGATAAAAGGCAGTCAGCATGGCTTTGTGAGGTTCTGGATCAGTGGTGCTGGAAGAGCACAGCAGTTCAGGCAGCATCCGAGGAGCAGTAAAATCGACGTTTCGGGCAAAAGCCCTTCATCAGGAATAAAGGCAGAGAGCCTGAAGTGTGGAGAGATAAGCTAGAGGAGGGTGGGGGTGGGGAGAATCCTTGCAAGGATGCCTGCCTTGAAGAGGTTTTCCTCCTCTCTCTACAGGAATCTTAGGGAGTCCCTCTCCCACTGCAACTCCCAGGTCATTTCCTCTGCCCTGAAGCTCTTCAACCATGTCCTGAAATAAACTTGCTACCACAGCCACATTTGCTTCCTATCTTCTTTTCCACCTATCCACTCCACCCTCCCCCCACCCCGACCTATCACCTTCATCCCCTCCCCCACTCACCCATTGTACTCTATGCTACTTTCTCCCCACCCCCACCCTCCTCTAGCTTATCTCTCCACGCTTCAGGCTCTCTGCCTTTATTCCTGATGAAGGCCTTTTGCCCAAAACGTCGATTTTATTTCTCATCGGATGCTGCCTGAACTGCTGTGCTCTTCTAGCACCACTGATCCAGAATCTGGTTTCCAGCATCTGCAGTCATTGTTTTTACCTATGGCTTTGTGAGGGGCAGGTCATGCCTCACAAATCTTATTGAGTTCTTTGAGGAGGTGATGAGACAGATCGACGAAGGTCGAGCAGTGGATGTGGTGTACATGGACTTCAGCAAGGCATTTGATAAGGTTTCCCATGGTATGTTCATTCATAAAGACAGGGAGTTATGTGATACAGGGAGATCGGGATTCAGAATAGGCTGGCTGACAGAAGGCAGACAATGGTTGTAGATGGAAAGTATTCTGCCTGGAGGTCAGTGGTGAGTGGTGTCCTGCAGGACTCTGAACTTGGGCCTCTGCTCTTTGTAGTTTTTATAAATGAGGAGATTTGGGCAGTAGGTTAGTATGTTCGCCAATGACACAAAGGTTGGAGGTGCCGTTGATAGTATCGAGGGCTATTGCAGGCTGCAGCACGACATAGTTAGGATGCAGAGCGGGGCTGAGAAATGGCAGATGGAGTTCAACCTGGACAAATGCAAAGTGATGCATTTGGAAGGTCGAACACGAATGCTGAATATAGGATTAAAAACAGGATTCTTGGCAGTGCAGAGGCACAGAGGGATCTGGGTGTTCAAGATCCCTCAAAGTTCCCACCCAAGTGGATAGGGTTATTAAGAAAGCATATGGTGTTTTGGCTTTCATTAACAGGGTGATCAAGTTTAAGAGCCGCGAGGTTTTGCTGCAGTCTACAAACCCCTGGTGAGAACACACTTGGAATATTGTGTCTAGTTCTGGTCACTATTATAGGAAATATAGAGTCATAGAGTCATAGAGATGTACAGTATGGGAACAGACGCTTCAGTCCAACCCGTCCATGCCAACCAGATATCCCAACCCAATCTAGTCCCACCTGCCAGCACCCGGCACATATCCCACCAAACCCTTCCTATTCATATACCCATCCAAATGCCTCTTAAATGTTGCAATCGTACCAGCCTCCACCACATCCTCTGGCAGCTCATTCCATACATGTACCAACCCTCTGCATGGAAAAAGTTGCCCCTTAGGTCTCATTTATATCTTTCCCCTCTCACACTAAACCTATGCCCTCTAGTTCTGGACTCCCCGGCCCCAGGGAAAAGATTTTGCCTATTTACCCTATCCATGCCCCTCATAATTTTGTAAACCTTTATAAGGTCACCCCTCAGCCTCCGACGCTCCAGAGAAAACAGCCCCAGCCTGTTCAGCCTCTCTCTTCTGAATCCTTTCAAGTTTCACAACATCTTTCCAATAGGAAGGAGACCAGAATTGCACGCAATATTCCAACAGTGGCCTAACCAATGTCCTGTACAGCCGCAACATGACCTCCCAACTCCTGTACTCAATACTCTGACCAATAAAGGAAAGCATACCAAACGCCCCCATCACTATCCTATCTACCTGCGACTCCACTTTCAAGGAGCTATGAACCTGCACTCCAAGGTCTCTTTGTTCAGCGACACTCCCAAGGACCTTATCATTAAGTGTATATGTCCTGCTAAGATTTGCAGCACCTCGCATTTATCTGAATTAAACTCCATCTGCCACTTTTCAGCCCATTGGACCATCTGGTCAAGATCCTGTTGTAATCTGAGGTAACCCTCTTCGCTGTCCACTACACCTCCAATTTTGGTGTCTTCTGCAAATGTACTAACTGTACCTCTTATGCTCACATCCAACTCATTTACGTAAATGACAAAAGGTAGAGGACCCAGCACTGACCCTTGTGGCACTCCACTGGTCACAGGCCTTCAGTCTGAAAAACAATTTTCCACCAACACCCTCTGTCTTCTACCTTCGAGCCGGTTCTGTATCCAAATGGCTAGTTCTCCCTGTATTCCGTGAGATCTAACCTTGCTAACCAGTCTCCCATGGGGAACCTTGTCGTAAGCCTTACTGAAGTCCATATAGATCACATCTACCACTCTGCTCTCATCAATCCTCTTTGTTACTTCTTCAAAAAACTCAATCAATTTTGTGAGACATGATTTCCCACGCACAAAGCCATGTTGAATATCCCGAATCAGTCCTTGCCTTTCCAAATACATGTACAGCCTGTCCCTCAGGATTCCCTCCAACAACTTGTCCACCACCAACATCAGGCTCACTGGTCTATAGTTCCCTGGCTTTTCTTTACCGCCCTTCTTAAACAGTGGCACCACGTATGCCATCCTCCAGTCTTCCGGCACTTCACCTGTGACTATCAATGATACAAATATCACAGCAAGAGGTCCAGCAATCACTTCTCTAGCTTCCCACAGAGTTCTCGGGTACACCTGATCAGGTCCTAGGGATTTATCCACCTTTTCCCGTTTCAAGACATCCAGCACTTCCTCCTCTGTAATCTCGACATTTTGCAAGATGTCACCATCTATTTCCCTACAGTCTTATCTTCCATATCCTTTTCCACAGTAAATACTAATGCAAAATACTCATTTAGTATCTCCCCCATTTTCTGTGGCTCCACACAAAGTCCGCCTTGCTGATCTTTGAGGGGCTGAAAATGTGTTGCTGGAAAAGCGCAGCAGGTCAGGGAGCATCCAAGGAGCAGGAGAATCGACGTCTTGGGCATGAGCCCTTCTTCAGGAATGACTCTTCCTGAAGCCCTTCCTGAAGAAGGGCTTATGCCCGAAACGTCGATTCTCCTGCTCCTTGGATGCTGCCTGACCTGCTGCGCTTTTCCAGCAACACATTTTCAGCTCTGATCTCCAGCATCTGCTGTCCTCACTTTCTCCTAGTTGATCTTTGATGGGCCCTAGACTTTCCCTAGTTACCCTTTTGTCATTAATGTATTTTTAAAAACCCTTTGGATTCTCCTTAATTCTATTTGCCAAAGCTATCTCTTGTCCCCGTTTTGCCCTCCTGATTTCCCTCTTAAGTATACTCCTACTTTCTTTATACTCTTCTAAGGATTCACTCGATCTATCCTGTCTATACCTTACATATGCTTCCTTCTTTTACTTAACCAAACCCTCAATTTCTTAGGTCATCCAACATTCCCTATACCTACCAGCCTTCCCTTTCACCCTAACAGGAATATACCTTTTCTGGATTCTCGTTATCTCATTTCTGAAGGCTTCCCATTTTCCAGCTATCCCTTTACCTGTGAACATCTGCCTCCAACCAGCTTTTGAAAGGTCTTGCCTAATACCATCAAAATTGGCCTTTCTCCAATTTAGAACTTTTAGATCTGGTCTATCCTTTTCCATCACTATTTTAAAATGAATAGAATTATGGTCGCTGGCCCCAAAGTGCTTCCCCACTGATACCTCAGTCACCTGCCCTGCCTTATTTCCCAAGAGTAGGTCAAGTTTTGCACCTTCTCTCGTAGGTACATCCACATACTGAATCAGAAAATTGTCTTGTACGCACTTAACAAATTCCTCTCCATCTAAACCTTTAACACTATGGCAGTCCTTTGGAGAGGGTGCAAAGGAGACTTACCAGGATGCTGCCTGGACTGGAGGGCATGTCTTACAAAGAGAGGTTGACTAAGCTCGGACTTTTCGGTCTGGAGAGAAGGAGGAAGAGAGGTGACCTGATTGAGGTATACAAGGTAATGGGAGGCATGGATAGAGTTGATTGCCAGAGTCTTTTCCCCAGGGTGGGATTGACTGCCATGAGGGGTCATTGTTTTAAGATATTAGGAAGAAGGTATAGAGGAGACGTCAGAGGAAGGTTCTTTATGCAGAGAGTTGTGAATGCATGGAATGCGTTGCCAGCTGTGGTGGTGGAAGCAGTCATTCGGGACATTTAAGGGACTGCTGGACATGTACCATGGATAGCAGTGAATTGAGGGGTGCAGGATTAATCCTTGACACAACAACATGAGCCGAAGGGCCTGTACTGTGCTGTACGTTTCTATGTTCTATGTTCTAAATGCCTTTTAAATGTTATAACTGTACCTACATCCACCACTTCCTCTGGCAGTTCATTCTACACATGAACCACTCTCTGTGTAAAAGTATCACCCTTCATGTCCTCTTTAAAACTCCTCTCACTTTAAAAATATGCTACCTAGTTTTGAACTCCCCCCACACTCGGGAAAAGATCCTTGCTGTTCACCTTATCTATGCCCTCACAATTTTATAAACCTCGATAAGGTCACCCCTCAACCTCCTATGCTCCAACGAAAAAAGTTCCAGTCTATCTTTATAACTCAAATCCTCCATTCCAGGTAACATGCAGGTCAATCATTTCTGAACCCTCTCCAGTTTAATAGTATCCTTCCTATAACCAGGAGACCAGAGCTGGACATAGGAATCCAGAAGGAGTCTTACCAACATCCCAGACAACCTCGACATGGCATCCCAACTCCTGCACTCAAAGAGAGGGATTGAAGGATGGAGGGAGAAGCAGTGAACAGGCAATTGAGTTGGATGATCAACCATGATCATGTTGAATGGTGGAGCAGGGTCAAAGGGCCGAATGGCCTATACCTGTTCCTATTTCCTATGTTTCGACAATAGGAGTTACGGAGCAAAGGAGTGTGAGTTTGGGTATTTCTACAAAAGCCAGCACACATGTCATTAAGAAGTCAGCATGTTGAGTTTAGCTTTCCTGGAGTCATATACGTTGCTGTTAATCAGATGTGTTAACCTGGCTATTAAGATGTTCAGAACAATACACAAAAAGCTTTTTTTTTAAGATGGAGGCCTATAGATTGCCATTATCACTTGGATAAAAGAATTGTCAAAAAAAAAGCAAGTCAGTTATTTCTTCGACTGAAGGAGGATAGAGAGTGATGTTCGCCAGGCGTTAGTGCTGGGTCCACTGCTTTATTTGATCCATAGAAATGGCTTGGAGTTTCAAAATGCACAGAGGATACCGAACTTGGAGGTGTGACAGGCAACAAGGATGATGTCCAATCGACTGCAAAATGAACAGGCAAGTGGTAAATCAAATTTACTGCAGAGACGTGTGAGGCAGGAAGGATAGAGAGAGACCATTTGGGGTGAACAACAGTTGCATTGGTTGTGCAGGTACATTGCGTATATATATATATATATACATATATATATAGATCTTTGAATGGAGCAGGACACATTGAGGGAATGGTTGGCAAAGTTTGGATTGTGGGTTCAGAAGTAGAGCTGTTGAGTACAAGAGCAGGGGAGTTACACTGCACCTTTGTAAAGCTCTGATTAGACCCAGTCTAGAGTATTTCATTTGGTTCTGATCACCACACCTTAAGAGGGGTTAACAGGGTCCTCGAGGCTGGGCACATGGTGGGGATGGGGATGGTTGTGAGGGGAGTTGGGGAGGGCGGTTTGGGATGGATTTACCTGAATGGGTTCCAAAGTCATAGAGTCATCAACTTATGCAGCACAACAATAGGCTCTTTGGTCCAACCTGTTCATGACAATCAGATATCCCTAAAATGAGCTAGTTCCATTTGCCAGCATTTGGCTCACATCCCTCTCAACCTTTCTTATATCCATCTCACATCCCTTCTTGTACCCAGCCAAATGCCTTTTAAATGTTGCAATTGTACCAACCTCCACCACTTCCTCTGGCAGCTCATTCCATACACACACCACCCTCTGCGTGAAAAAGTTGCCCCTTAGGTTCCTTTGAAATCTTCCCCCTCTCAGCTTAAATCTATGCCTTCTGTTTTTGGACTCCCCCAGCTCAGCAAAAGACCTTAACTATTCACTTTATACATGGCTTTCATGATTTTATAAAGCTCTATAAGGTCACCCCTCAGAGTGAATTTAGTGACAAGGTCAGATTGGTGAACCTAGGGCGGTTCCCCTTAGAGCAAGGGCGATTGAGGAGCGCACACTGGGCAGCATGGTGGCAGAGTGGTTAGCACTGCTGCCTCACAGCACCAGAGACCCAGGTTCAATTCCCACCTCAGGCAACTGTCTGTGTGGAGTTTGCCCATTCTCCCCGTGTTTGTGTGGGTTTCCTCCCACAGTCCAAAGATGTGCAGGTTAGGTGAATTGGCCATGCTAAATTGCCTGTAGTGTTAGGTGTAGGGGAATGGGTCTGGGTGGGTTGCGGATCGGTGTGGACTTGTTGGGCTGAAGGGCCTGTTTCCACACTGTACATTATCTAATTTGACTGAATGGGGTAGATTATGACTGGATGCAAGCTTCACTTTAAGCAAAAGATGCAGAGGTATTTTGTATTCAATTGTGGGATGTGGGTGTCACTGGCTGGCCAGCATTGATAGCCCATCCCTATTTGCCCTTGAGAAAGCGGTGGTGAGCTGCCTTCTTGAACTGCTGCAGACCACGTGCTGTGGGTTGCCCCACAATGCCAGTACAGAGGGAATTCCAGGGTTTTGACCCAGCAACAGTTATAGAACAGCGATATATTTCCTAGTCAGGATGATGAGTGGCATGGAAGGGAACTTGCAGGTGATGGTGTTCCCATGTATCTGCTGCCCTTATCCTTCTAGATTGAAGTAGTCTTGTGTTTGGAAGGTGCTGTCTAAGGTGGATTTCTGCAGTACGTCTTATAGTACTGCGTACAACGTACTGCAACTGAGCTTTGGTGGGAATGGATGTTTGCTGAGGTGGTGCCAATCAAGTGGACTGCTATGTCCTGGACAGAATCATGTTTCTTAAATGTTGTTGGAGCTGTATCCATCCAAGCAAGTGGGGAGTATTCCATTACAATCCTGACTTGTGCCTTGGAGATGGTGGACAGGCTTTGGGGAGTTCAGAGGAGGGGTTTAACAAGATTATGCTGTCCTTGGGTTTTTTCAGAGGGGTGATTAATGCAGAGAATCTGGGAGGTCTGGCTTTTAGGGCCAATTTGATTGTAGCTAACAGATACTACCTCAGGCAAAAGGCTTTCAAGTTAAAAAAACCACTTGTACAATGCAAGGGGAGCAGGCAATCCTCCCAGCTCAATTTTTCTCTGGTTTGGTTTGGCTTGGGTTTTAGCAATCTGGTTGTTCAGAGCAAGCAAGCAGTCAGTTTTGAGGCTGCTGGTCAAAGAGACATCTCTCCTGTAAGACCCTGTGTTTAAATTTACCTTTTTTTTTGCCAAGGGGTGTTTATGGGGACTGTTGCAGGAATTTGGAACAGAGGCACAGTAGCTCAGTGGTTAGCACTGCTGCCTCACAGCAACAGGTTCCATTCTAGCCTCGGGCGACTGTCTGTGTGAAGTTTGCACATCCTCTGCGTGGGTTTCCTCCGGGTGCTCTGGTTTCCTCCCACAGTCCAAAGATGTGCAGGTCAGGTGAATTGGTCATGCTAAATTGCCCATAGGTTAGGTACGTTAGCCAGAGGGAAATGGATCTGGGTGGGTTACTCTTTGGAGGGTCGGTGTGGACTTGTTGGGCTATTTCCACACTGTAGGGAATCTAATAAGCATAGTTGGGATAATCTTTTGAGATAAAGCTTGGGGTAATCTCTTGAGTTTTTCGGTTAGCTTAAGTTATTCTATATTCTGTTCTCTTTTATTTGTATTTCATTTGGTAATCTTGCAAATAAATGTTGTTTCGTTTAAAACAAAGTGGTAGAGCCAGCTGCATTACTCCTGGAATATCCACCTCACACCTGCTTAAAACAACCAGCAAAATTAGGGTCCAGATTACTTTCTTGAAATGCTTTGAGGGGGTCTGGCCTGGTCCATAACACTTGCCACTGTAGTCCTAACCTCTGACTTGCTCTTGGAGCCACTGCATTTTTACGGTGAGTCCAGTTCAGTTTCTGCTCAATGGTAACCGCTAGGATATTGATAATGGGGGATTCAGTGATGGTAACACCATTGAATATCAAGTAGCAATGGTTAGCTTTCCTGGCATTGTGTCACACGAATGTTACTTGGCACTTGTCAGCCCAAGCCTGGATATTGTGCAGATCTTGTTGCATATGAACATGGATTGCTTCAGTATTTGTGGAGTTGCAATTGGTGCCGAACGTTGTGTAATCATCAGCAAATATCCCCACATCTGATCTTAAAGGGAGCGTGGTGGGGGGTGGGGGGCATGGGGTAAGGTCGTTGATGAAGCAACTGAAGATTGTTGGGCCTGGGACACTACTGTGAGGAACTCCTGAAGAGATGTTCTGGAGCTGAGATGGCTCACCTCCAACAATCTTCCTATATGCCAGGTATGTCTCCATCCAGTGGAGAGTTTGCCCCAGTGCCCATTGATTGCAGTTTTTCTAGGGCTCCTTGATGCCACACTCAGTCAAACGTGGCCTTGGTGTCAAGAGCTGTCACTCCCACCTCACCTCAGAAACTGAACTCTTTTGTCAATGCTCAAACTAATGCTGTAATAAGGTGAGGAGCTGACTGTGGGACTGCTAATCACCGTTAGTATGGCTTTGATATCAAAACTTTATTGAAATCAAATTTCACCATCTGCCATGGTGGGATTTGAACCGATGCTCCCAGAACATTAGCCTGGTTCTCCAGATTATTAACCCAGTAACATCACCACTCCAACACTACCTTCTTCATCAAAGAATCTCAAACTTGCAAGCAGGAATATTAGGTTGTGAAAAGGATTTGAATTATTTATTTTTGAATTACAGGCAATCAAATCACATATGTTTAATTTTAGGATTGGAGGCTTTGAGATACAGGGACCTTCTGCATTATATTTTGCCTACGAAGGTTACAAATTCTTTCAAATCAAGGAGCACGGTGAGTTTTCATTCACAACTTGCCCACATTGCATACCTAGACTGGATGTAAGCTGCATGAAACCACACTCTATTACGAGTTGATTTTTTTTGTTAAAGTTTTAATCTTGATTTAACATTTGATGTGGATCTATGACAAAATAGACCCCCAGCCCAAAAAGATTTCACTGTCGATCCAAAGTCTGACAACTGAGAAATGATATCCCTGCTTGTTGTTTTGTTTTTCCAAATGCTCCTCCTCCCATTATTACCAAAATCTTTAAGCAAGATTACCTTGGCCTTGAGGTGAATTCACGTGGTGAAGCTAATCCCTGACAGGTTCAATACTGTGGTTAGTCAGATGGTGACATAAAGCCCCTTCATACCTGAAGAATGAAAATCAGAAATATAAAGGGTTGTTTCAATTGCCTTGCTGAGTGGTTAATGGAACCATGTTTAACCTATATGTTGTGATGAAAGGAATTTAGTGTGCTTAGCTGCAGTTAACTGCTTAGATGTTTTCTGACCAGCAAAATCATCTCAGATTAAATAATATTGACAGGTTTATTGTAGTAAAATAAACCCAATTAAGTTAACCAACACATGGAAACCTAACTTAAGGACTCTAAGATATTCTTGTTCGCTTTTTGTGTCTTTGATGACTCTTAATAAGTGCTGAAGAAAGTCTATCATTACAATGAATCCTGCATGACAATGATTACAACATTAATAGCTGTTTGGTTGTACAGATGTTGAATATTGCTGGAAAAAGGCACATTTTGTCAAAGTCTTTAGTCTTACATTATTTTTAGATGTTGTATTTTCCATGGCAACTGCTCTACCAATTAGAATTCCTTGCCAAACGATCAGCACATCCTTTGTACATAATGTCAAAGCTGACATAATGCTTTGTTGGTATTCTTATAAATTGTCCTGATGACAAACAAAATGTGTCTTCGTTTCAGCCATACTCAATTATAGCATGATCAAATATAGGCTAAAGATAGTCATTCTCTCACATGCAGTAACTATTTTTCTAGTTTATTACTATGATTTTGTACTTTTAAAGGTTGATAATGCTGGCCTTTTTATTTCTTTATCTTCTAACTATTTTTCCCCATTGTTACCTAAGATGGCACCATAAGTGGTGACCTATAATCTGTTCACCGTACTCATGTGAGTACATGTGACAGTGAAGCTAACTCTATTCCCAATTCTAACTGACCTACATGGAAGTAACTATTTATCATCTCACTTAACAAGGCATGTTGGCCATATGGTCACCTAAGGATAGTTGGAACTTTACAGTTCTACCTTGCATTTTAAAACAAACTACAAATCTACCTTGACATACAATTAAACCAATATTTCAAGAATAAATCGCTTACAGTCCAGAGTAAGTTCTTAGCAGCTTGATGTATCTTTATGTATCTTTATCTCCAATTTTCCTTTGAGGCGAAGTCTTTCCCAACCTTAACTCTATGTGCAGTCAAAGACACTGACTGCTCTGGTCTGTGTGCATCCCATTCTTCTATCTGAAGACTTTTGTCCTTTTCTCTGTAGCTCAGTCAGTCGACTGTTATTAATTTTTTATATTTGTAGCATGCCTAGCTGAGTCACAAAGACAAGTCCAATCCCATCACATCGTTCTGGAGCTCTTTGTGTTGAATTCATGAGGCTCTGTCCCCGGTTACGACATCACCCACCCCATTTTTACTCGACACTATGCTCACTTGCTTCATGACGATGACCTGAATGATGTCTTTTAACTTCGATACCTCAATCAAAATGTCATATTAAAGTCATTCACCCCACAGTTTCTGAATTAAATGGATTAATGTTTTAACACTGTGTGAGGGAAGATTAAGTGTTCCCAGGAGCTTAGAAGACTGACAAGTGAACTTAATCAAACACACAAAACACTCTTACAGGGATCAAAGGAGTAGATGCAGGATTCATGGAATTCCTAAGCGAGGAAGCAGGCCATTCTGCCCATTGTGTCCACACCAACCCTCCAAAGAGCGTCCCACTCAGACCCACCCATTCTCCATATTTCCCATGGCTATTCCACCTAACCTGTACACATTTTTGGATTGTGGGAGGAAAGCAGAGCACCCAAGGGAAACCCGTGGGATGTAGTGCAGACTAGGTGGACTAGCCATGGAAAATGCAGGATTAGAGGGAGCGGGTATGGGGGGTGGGACTGGATAGGATGCTCTTTAGAGGGTTGGTTTGGACTCAATGGGGCCAAAAGACTTGCTTCCACACTTTAGGGATTCTGTGATTCTAACAATGCTCTTTCTCACAAGCCGAAACGTTCTATTCAGTTCAAAATTTGTAGGTCCCTCAACTTTACTTTCCCCAAGAGACACTGTCTTGTCAATCGCTGTCTGGTGTATTTAGCAACATGTTTGTGGTTTTGTCTTTTCAAATCTCCTCTACACTCTCTGCAGTGTTTGAATGACCTATCAATAATACGGAGACTGGTCCTGCCTGGTTTGGTTGCAGGTTTAACCTGACCTCTCCTACAATCTCAATCTCTCTAGAAGCAAATCCCAGCATTTGATTGGCTTTTATCACTGGCTAACTGCTGCCTTAGGTTTTTGAGTATTCCGCATCCCAGCTCGATGTTAATGTTTGAATAGGTTTTTCATCTTTGTCTTGTCTTTTCAAGGCGGGTTGCACACATACTTTGTGACCGCACACTGTGTGAGGGAATTCTGGGAAAATGCCAGTGGTAACTCATTCTCTGTTTTAGTTAATCAACCAATGTAAACCTTTTTCTGCCCTGACATGTAGATGACATGGAAGAAAAGAAGAGTGACGCAGTAGATGTTCTAAAATATAAAATCAATCTAACAAAAACAAGACGCTACTTTATACCTGGAGCCTCTTTCCGAATTCTGGTAAGTACAAACTCACAAGGAAACCACCGAGGGAGGAGGGAGGCAGGGGCTACTTAATTCGACATTGGTCATGACATCAGAAAGGTGACATCGCCACTTTGAAATTTAGTTCTGCGGCTTCCTTAATGTCAGATGCATGGTGCAACAAATAATGCTACCATATTTACGTTCTCAGTAATAGTCGCATCTATTACTGGCACATCTCTGCATGAAGGAGAGACTGATATAGTTGGCTAGAAAGAGTGAGGAAGAGATAAACAGAGTTGTGCTGGTGAAAGAAGTGCCAGATCTATTTCTGGCAATTAAATCATAGAAGCCTTACAGTGTGGAACCAGGCCATTCAGCCCATTGAGTGCTCTGAAGACCCAAACCCGTAATCCTGCATTTTCTATGGGTAACCCGCACATCCCTGGACACTATGAGCAACATAGCATGGCCAATCCACTAACCTGCACATGTTTGGACTGTGGGAGGATACCAGAACACCTGAAGGAAACCCACACAGACACAGAGAGAACATGAAAACTCCACGCAGTCAGCCAAGGGTCCCTTGCGCTGTAAGGCAGCTGTTGTGCCAGACAACCAAATCAGCAACACCCACACTTAGGAGCAAGGTTTCACTTTGTTTCTTTTTAATGTCCTTTAAGTGCATCTAGTTTGGAAATTAGTCTGTGGGATGGCAGGAGGAACTATGAGTTAAAATATCAATCACCTGAATTTAACACAAGACACAGGGCAGAATTTCCAAAGACAAGCCCCTGGACCAGTTTTTTAAGACCATAAGACCATAAGCCATAGGAGCAGAAATTAGACCATTCAACCCATTGAATCTTCGCGGCCATTCAATCATGACTGATAAGTTTTTCAACCCCATTCTCCCGCTTTCTCCCCTTAACCCTTGACTCCCTTGACAATCAAGAACCTATCTATCTCCCTTTTTAATTTACTCAGTGACCTGGCATCCACAGCCTTCTGCAGCAATAAATTCCATCAATTCACCACTCTCTGGCTGAAGAAGTTTCTCCTTATCTCCTTCCCTTTACTCCAAGGCCGCACCCTCAGGTGCTAGTCTCTCTTACCAATGCAAACATCTTCCCAACATCCATTCAGTGTTCCGTAAGTTTCAATTAGATCCCCCTTCATTCTTCTAAGCTCCATTGAGTACAGACCTAGACTTCTCAAACATTCCTCATATGTTAAGCTTTTCATTCCTGGGACCATTCTCGAGAACCTGCTCGGAACACACTCCAGGGTCATTCCATCCTTCCTGAGATATGGGGCACGAAATCGCACAAAGTACTTTTCTTGTAAGTACACATGAGCATAAATAATAGTCACCAGAGAGTGCTCTTACATTCCTCAGTCCTGTGTCAAATGTTACCTATTAGCAATACCATTAACGTACCGCAAGTGCCCTCATTTTATCAACATCACACAAATCTGTCTGTCTCGAAACTCTCCGTAATCGCAAAGTTCAAAGAAAGGTTTCAAAGCCACAATAGATGTCCTCACCAGGCAACTGATCCCTTGTTCCAAACCAATATCTATCTGTAACCTCCAGTGGCTTAGCTTTGTAATTCATGGCAATCGCATGCCTTTTGGTTTAGCCAGGGCCAAGCAATGTCCTGAGTGTTTCATACACTTCTGGGCTGCCTCAGTCAGAAAGATCTCCCTTTATCATTCCCCTCCGAGCTGATTAGCAACTAGATTATCAGGAGCATCCAGGATGCTTTCTAAAGTGTCACATATGCTGGAAGACTCCCAGTCCTGGCTATACCCTCCCAATTTCCCGCTGATGGTTGTTGAATGCAGTCACCATTGAACGTCACTCCTTTCATGGGAAAGTGAAGATCAGATTGTTGAAAACATTTCTGAGCAAAAAGGAAAATCAGTCTGGCAATCGCTTGACTGGCTCGCTGGGAGCTTCCCCAACCCAAGCTTTGTAACAGTTAGGGAAATCCAAAAAGCTGACCTCTTTGCCAACTGCGATACATTGTTAAGGCAGCACATTGGGAAGATGAACAATAAGGGAGGCATGGTTAGCTCGATTACTTCACAGCACCAGGGATTTGATTCCACCCTCGGAGTCTGTGTGGAGTTTGTACATTCTCCCCGCGTCTGTGTGGGTTTCCTCCAGGTGCTCCAGTTTCCTCCCACAATCCAAAGATGTGCAGGTTTGGTGGATTGGCCGTTCTACATTGTCTATAGTATCCAAGGTTGTGCAGGCCAAGTTGGTTTGCCATGGGAAATGCAGGGTCGATGTGTACTTGATGCAGCTCAGTGGTTAGCACTGCAGCCTCACAGCGCCAGGGACCCGAGTTCGATTCCTGCCTCAGGTGACTGTGCGGAGTCCCCATGTCTGTGTGGGTTTCCTCCAGGTGCTCCAGTTTCCTCCCACAATCCAAAGGTGTGCAGGTGAGATGAATTGGCCATGCTAAATTGTCCATAGTGTTAGGTGCAATAGTCAAGGATAAATATAGGGTAGGGGAATGGGTCTGGGTGGGTTACTCTTCGGAGGGTCAGTGTGGAATTGTTGGGCTGAAGGGTCTGTTTCCATACTGTAGGGAATCTAATCTAAAAAACAAGGCATGCTTCCATACTGTAGGGTTTATTCTGGTATATGTGAAAGGCTATAACCAGCACTATTACAAGAATAAAAAAAGTGTGATGTTTTGCTTTTCATGACCCAAGGATATCTCAAGGTGCTTTATAGTCAAAGATGTACTTTCTCCCTTTAATCTTTCGTGGGACTTGGGTATTGCTGTAACATCAACATTTGTTACCCATCCCTATTCATCCTTGGACCGAGTGACTTGCTGAGTAAACCATTTCAGAAGGTAGTGCCAATACCATTGCCATGAATCTGGAGTCATGTGTAGACCAGATTCAGGTAACGACAGCAGATTTCCCTCCCTAAAGTGAATTACATGTGTTTTTACAACAATTGATGTTAGTTTCATGGTCACCATCACTGGTACTTATTTGACATTCCCGAATTTATTAAGTACTGCTGAAGGGTGGTTACTGTCGGAAGGTAGGGAACAGGATCCCTGTGTACACTCTGCCAGATCCTGCAGTCGGCAACGTGACAAAAAGCAGGTATTCTTATTCAAGACTGGTACCTGAGGGATGTTGAGAGATATTGACAACAGCACTGGAACAGCTAACCTGCTATTAGAATCATCAAATTTTAGAATCCCTACAGTGTGGAAGCAAGCCATTCAGCCAAAGACATCCATGCCAACCCTCCTCCCACCCAGACCCACTCTATCCCTGTAGCTCTGCATTTTGCATGGCTCATCCACCTAACCTACACATCCCTGGACACTATGGGCAATTTAGCAAGGCCAATCTGCCCTAATCTGCACACCCCTGAACTCTATGGGCAATTTAGCTTTGCTAATCCACCCTAACTTGCACGTCCCTGGACACGATGGGCAACTTAGCATGACCAATCCACCCTAACCTGCACGTCCCTGGACATTATAGGCAATTTAGCATGACCAATCCATCCTAATCTGCACGTCCCTGGACATTATGGGCAATTTAACATGACCACTCCACCCTAACCTGCACATTCCTGGACATTATGGGCAATTTAGCATGGCCAATCCACCCTAACCTGCACATTCCTGGACATTACGGGCAATTTAGCATGACCAATCCACCCTAACCTGCACGTCCCTGGACATTATGGGCAATTTAACATGACCACTCCACCCTAACCTGCACATTCCTGGACATTATGGGCAATTTAGCATGACCAATCCACCCTAACCTGCACGTCCCTGGACATTATGGGCAATTTAACATGACCACTCCACCCTAACCTGCACGTCCCTGGACATTATGGGCAATTTAGCATGGCCAATCCACCCTAACCTGCACGTCCCTGGACATTATGGGCAATTTAACATGACCACTCCACCCTAACCTGCCCGTATTTGGACATCTTATTCAAAGGAGTACCATGAAGTCTTACATATTCACCTGAGAAGGTAGACATAGTTTAAATATGCAGCAGCAAAGGGTCACCAGTTTAACACAGTATAGATTTGACTTGACAGAAGAAGAAATGATTTTAATTGGAAGGAAGAATACTGTTGCACATTGATGGATAACAAACCCAATGTTGTTCCACAGGCATTGGTGACCTATCCGGATGGGTCCCCGGTCCCTGAAACGCCAGTCAAAATTAAAATAATCATCTCAGCGGGGAAGACCCTCGAAGCTACTCAGGAAGGATTAACCGACAGGATTGGTGAACTGAGTCTCTCCTTCAATGTTCCTGAAAATGCAAAAGATATATACATCAGTGTGAGGATATATTCTCAAGAAACATTTTATTGTCCCCTGTCCTGGACGAGCAATAGATTGGCAGTTCTTCCATGGTTTTTCAAATCCCTGCACAACTCCTGTCCTGCATGTTTCTGTAATCTTATCCATCTCCATAATCCTCCAAGATATCTGCTCTCCCCTATTTGATAATTTCCATTAGAACATACAACATGGCAGTGCAGTACCAGCCCTTTGGCCCCTTGATGTTTCACCAACCTGTGAAACCAATCTTAAACCCATCTAACCTACACTATTCCATTTTCATCTATATGTTTATCCACTGACCATGTAAATGCCCTTAAAGTTAGTGAGTATACTACTGTTGCAGACGGGGCATTGCATGGCCAAGTAAGGAAACTACCTCTGACATCTGTCCTATATCTATCACCTCTCAATTTAAAGCTATGCCACCTCGTGCTAGCCGTCACCATCTGAGGAAAAAGGCTCTCACTGTCCACCTTATCTAATACTCTGATTATCTGATATGTCTCAATTAAGTCACCTCTCAACCTTCTTCTTTCTAATAAAAATAGCCTCAAGTCCCTCAGCCTTTCCTCATAAGACCTTCCCTCCATACCAAGCAACATCCGAGTAAATCTCTTAACGGTTTCCAAAGATTCCACATCCTCCCTATAATGCAGTGACCAGAACTGTACACGATACTCCAAATGTGGCCGCACCAGCGTTTTGTACAGCTGCAGCATGACCTCATGGATCTGAAACTCAATCCCCCTACCAGTAAAAGCCAATACACTATATGCCTTTTTAGCAACCCTATCAACCTGGGTGGCAACTTTCAGGGATCTATGTACATGGACATTGAGATCTCTCTGCTCATCTACACTACCAAGAACTTTACTATGAGTCCAGTACTCTTTATTCCGGTTGCTCCTTCTAAAGTGAACCACCTCACATTTTTCCACATTAAACTCCATTTGCCACCTCTCAGCCCAGCTCTGCAACTTATCTATGCCTCTATAACCGACAACATCTTTCATTACTATCCACAACTCCATCGACCTTAGTGCAAATTTACACACTCATCCAGGACATTTGTAAAAATGACCTTCTCAATGAACTCGATGAGGTTTCTGATGCATAACCTATGCTTCACAAAACCGTGTTGACTATCCCTAATCAACTTATTTCCTTCTAGATGATTCTAAATCCTATCTCTTATAACCTTTTCCAACACTTTACCCACAACTGAGTAAGGCTATAATTACCAGGGTTGCCTCTACTCCCCTTCTTGAACAGAGGAAATAACATTTGTTATTCTCCAGTCTTCTGGTACTATTCCGGTAGACAATGACAACATGAAGATCAATGCCAAAGGCTCTGCAATCTCCTCCCTGGCTTCCCAGAGGATCCTAGGATAAATCCCATCTGGCCCAGGGGACTTATCTATTTTCACACATAGAACATAGAACATAGAAGAATACAGCGCAGTACAGGCCCTTCGGCCTCGATGTTGTGCCGATCCAAGCCCACCTAACCTACACTAGCCCACTATCTCCATATGCCTATCCAATGCCCACTTAAATGCCCATAAAGAGGGAGAGTCCACCACTGCTACTGGCAGGGCATTCCATGAACTCACGACTCGCTGAGTAAAGAACCTACCCCTAACATCTGTCCTATGCCTACCACCCCTTAATTTAAAGCTATGTTCCCTCGTAATAGCTGACTCCATACGTGGCAAAAGGTTCTCACGGTCAACCCTATCTAAACCCCTAATCATCTTGTACACCTCTATCAAGTCACCCCGAAACCTTCTTTTCTCCAATGAAAACAACCCCAAGTGCCTCAGCCTTTCCTCATACGATCTTCCTACCATACCAGGCAACATCCTGGTAAACCTCCTCTGCACCCGTTCCAGTGCCTCCACATCCTTCCTATAGTATGGCGACCAAAACTGCACACAATACTCCAGATGTGGCCGCACCAGAGTCTTATACAACTGCAACATGACCTCAGGACACCGTAACTCTATTCCTCTACCAATAAAAGCCAGTACGCCATATGCCTTCTTCACCGCACTATTTACCTGGGTGGCAACTTTCAGAGATCTGTGTACATGGACACCAAGATCCCTCTGCTCATCCACACTACCAAGTATCCGACCATTAGCCCAGTACCCCATCTTTTTGTTACTCTTACCAAAGTGAATCACCTCACACTTAGCTGCATTGAATTCCATTTGCCACCTTTCAGCCCAGCTCTGCAGCTTATCTTTATCCCGCTGTAACCTGCCACATCCTTCCTCACTGTCTACAACTCTTCCGACTTTCGTATCATCCGCAAACTTGCTCACACAACCTTCTAACCCCTCCTCCAGGTCATTTATAAAAATGACAAACAGCAATGGTCCCAAAACAGATCCTTGCGGAACACCGCTAGTAACGGCACTCCAAGATGAACCTTTGCCATCAACTACTACCCTCTGTCTTCTTCCAGCCAGCCAATTCCTAATACAAACCTCCAACTCACCCACAATGCCATACCTCCGTATTTTTTGCAGTAGTCTACCATGGGGAACCTTATCAAACGCCTTACTAAAATCCATATACACCACATCTATCGCTTTCCCCTCGTCCACCTCCTTAGTCACCTTCTCAAAGAATTCAGTAAGGTTTGTGAGACACGACCTGCCCTTCACAAAACCATGCTGACTATCCTTGATCACATTATCCCTATCCAGATGTTCATAAATCCTATCCCTTACAATTCTCTCTAAGACTTTGCCCACAACAGAAGTGAGACTCACCGGCCTATAGTTACTAGGGTTATCCCTACTCCCCTTTTTGAACAAGGGAACCACATTTGCTAGCCTCCAATCTTCTGGCATTACTCCTGTAGACAACGAGGACATAAAAATCAAGGCCAATGGCTCTGCAATCTCCTCCTTTGCTTCCCAGAGAATCCTAGGATAAATGCCATCAGGCCCAGAGGACTTATCTATTTTCACCCTTTCCAGAATTTCCAACACCTCTTCTCTACATACCTCAAAGCCTTCCATTCCACTTAATTGTGACTCAGTATTCACATCAACAACAATGTCCTGTTCCTGAGTGAATACTGACGAAAAGTATTCATTCAGTGTCTCCCCAATCTCTTCAGCCTCCACACGCAACTTCCCACTACTATTCTTGACTGGACCTATTTCAACCCTAGTCATTCTTTTATTCCTGACATACCTATAGAAAGCCTTAGGGTTTTCTCTAATCCTACCAACTAAGGACCTTTCATGTCCCCTCCTTGCTGCTCTTAGCTCTCTCTTCAGATCCTTCCTGGCTCCCTTATAACTCTCAATCGCCCCAATTGAACCTTCACGCCTCATCTTTACATAGGCCGCCCTCTTCCATTTAACAAGGAATTCCAATTCCTTATTAAACCACGGCTCCCTCACACGACCCTTTCCTCCCTGCCTGATGGTTACATACTTATCAAGGACACTCAATAGTTGCTCCTTGAACAAGCTCCACATATCGATTACGCCCTTGACTTGAAGCTTACTTTTCCAAGCCACACATCCTTAAGTCATGCCTCACCACATCATAATTTCCCTGCCCCCAGCTATAACTCTTGCCCTGCAGTGCACACTTATCCCTCTCCATCACTAGAGTAAAAGTCACCGAATTGTGGTCACTGTCCCCAAAGTGCTCACCTACCTCTAATTCTAACACCTGGCCTGGTTCCTTAACCGAGAACCAAATCCAGTATGGCCTCACCTCTTGTTGGCCTGTCTACATATTGTGTCAGGAAACCCTCCTGCACACATTGGACAAACACTGACCCATCTAACGAACTTGAGCTATAGCTTTCCCAATCAATATCAGGAAAGTTAAAGTCCCCCATAACAACCACCCTATTACTTTCACTCTTCTCTTGATCATCCTCGCAATCCTTTCTTCTACGATTCTGGAACTATTAGGAGGCCTGTAAAAGACTCCTAACAGGGTGACCTCACCTTTCCTATTCCTAACCTCAGCCCAAACTACCTCAGATGGCGAGTCTTCATCCATCATCCTTTCCACCACTGTAATACTATCTTTGACAAGCAATGCCACAGCTCCCCCTCTTTTACCCCCACCTCTGACCCTACTAAAACATTTAAATCCTGGAACCTGCAACAGCCAATCCTGTCCCTGTTCTACCCATGTCTCCGTAATAGCCACAACATCGAAGTCCCAGGTACCAACCCACGCTGCAAGTTCACCTACCTTATTTTGTATACTTCTTGCATTGAAGTATACACACTTCAAGCCACTTTCCTGTTTACAGACACCCTCCTTTGAGATTGATGCCATGTTCCTAACCTCCCTACACTCCAGGTCCTGCACCCTAAAGCTACAGTCTGGGTTCCCATGCCCCTGCAGAGTTAGTTTAAACCCCCCCCCCAAGAGCACTAGCAAACCTCCCAGACTTTCCACTCCAACACTTTCCAGAATTGCTAACACCTTCTCCTTGTGAACCTCAATCCCATTTGGTCTAGTCTAGTGGCCTGTATCTCTGTATTCTCCTCAATAACATTGTCTGTTTCCAATGTGAATACTAATGAAAAGTATTCATTTCACGCTTCCCCTATCTCCTCTGACTCCACGCACAACTTCCTACAACTTGATTGGCCCTAATCTTACTCTAGTCAGTCTTTTATTCCTGATATGCCTATAGAAAGCCTTAGGGTTTTCCTTGATCCTGCCTGCCAATGACTTCTCATGTCCCCTGCTGACTCTTCTTAGCTCTCTCTTTAGGTCTTTCCTGGCCAACTTGTAACTCTCAAGCGCCCTAACTGAGCCTTCACATCTCATCCCAACATAAGCCTCCTTCTTCCTCTTGACAAAAGATTCAACTTCCTTGGTATACCACGGCTCCCTCGCTTGACGACTTCCTACCTGCCTGACAGGTACATACTTATCAAGGACACACAGTAGAAAAAGTTCTGGGATGCATCTGATCAGGTCTCTGGGATTTACCTACCTTTATGTGTTTTAATATGTCCTCTCCTGTAATGTTGGCATTTTTCAAGATATCACTATTTATTTTTCATGATTCCTAGTTTTCATGTAATTCTCCGTAATCAACACAAAATATACGTTTGAGATCAACCCATCTGCTGCGGTTCCATTCATAGATGGCCATTTTATTTGTTAAGGGGCCCTATTCTCCTCCGAGTTACTCTTTTGCCCTTAATATACTTTCAGCTCTTTGGATTCTCCTTAACTCTATTTGCCAAAGCTCTCATGTCCCCTTTGCCCTCCTGTTTTCTCTCTTGAATATACTCCTACTATCTTTATGCTCCTCTTAAGGATTCACTTGATCCCAGATACATAGGTCTGTCATACAGAATCCCTACAGTGTGGAAACAGGCCATTTGACTCAACAAGTCCATGCTGACTCTCTGAAAAGTAACCCTACCCTATTACTCAACATTTACCCCTAACGCACCTAACCTACACATCCCTGAACACTAGGGCAATTCAGCACGGCCAATTCACCTAACCTGCATATCTTTGGATTGCGGGATGAAACCAAAGCACCAGGAGGAAACCCACACAGACATGGGGAGAATGTGCAAACTCCACACAGACTGTCGCCTGAGGCTGGAATCGAACACAGGTTCCTGGTGCTGTGAGGCAGCAGTACTAACCACTGAGGCACTATTTCTTTTCAATGTCTCAAGTCATCCAGCATTCCCTACAGCTACCGGCCTTGACCATCACCTTAACAGAAACATATCGTCCCTGGAATTATTTTTGAAGGCCTCCCACTTTCCATCCATCCCTTTATCTGCAGATAGCCACCCCCAATCAACTTTTGAAAGTAGAATATAGAACTGAACAGTATAAGTTCTTCGGCCCTCAATGTTGCGCTGATCTGTGGAACCAATCTGAAGTCCATCTAATCTATGCTATTTCATTCTCGTCCATATGTTTATCGAATGCCCATTGAAATGCCCTTAAATTTGGGCACTGTTGCACTGTTGCAGGCAGGGCATTCCACACCCCTACTACTGTCTGAGTAAAGAAACTACCCCTGACATCTGTCCTATATCTATCACCCCTCAATTTAAAGCTATGTCCCCTCATGCTAGCCATCACCATCTGAGGAAAAAGGCTCTCCCTATCCACCCTATCTAACCCTCTGATTATCTTATAGATCTCAATTAAGTCGCCTCTCTACCTACTTCTCTCTAATGAAAACAGCCTCAAGTCCCTCAGCCTTTCCACTTAAGACCTTCCCTCCATACTAAGCAACATATGAGTAAATCTCCTCTGAAGCCTTTCCAAAGCTTTCACATCCTCCCTATAATGCGGTGACCAGAACTGTACACAATACTCCAAGTGTGGCCGCACCAGAGTTTTGTACAGCTGCAGCATGACCTCATGGTTCCGAAAAGCAATCCTCTACTAATAAGTGCTAACACACCGAATTCCTTCTTAACAACCCTGTCAACCTGGATGGTAACTTTCAGGGATCTATACACACGGACACTGAGATCTCTCTACTCATCTACAATACCAAGCATCTTACCATTAGCCCAGTACTCTTTATTCCTGTTGCTCCTTCCGAAGTGAATCACCTCACACTTTTCCGTATTAACTCTATTTGCCATTTTTCAGCCCAGCTCTGCAGCTTATCTATGTCTCTCTGTAACCTACAACATCCTTCATCACTATCCACAACTGTACCGGCTTTCGTGTCATCCGCAAATTTACTAACCCATCCTTCTACGACCTCATCTAGGTCATTTGTAAAAATGACTGACAGCCGTAGATCCAAAACAGATCCTTGCAGTATATCACTAGTAACTGAACTCCAGGATGAACATTTCCCATCAACCACCACCCTCTGTCTTCTTTCAGCTAGCCAATTTCTGATCCAAACCGCTAAATCACCCTCCATCCCATGCCTCTGTATTTTGTGCAATATCCTACCATAGGGATCTTTATGGAACGCTTTACTGAAGTCCATATACAGCACAGCACATCAATGGCTTTACCCTCATCCACCTATTTGGTCACCTTCTCAAAGAACTCCATAAGGTTTGTGAGGCACAACCTACCCTTCACAAAACTGTGTTGAATATCCCTAATCAATTTATTTGTTTCTAGATGATTATAAATCCTATCTCTTATAACCTTTTCCAACACTTTACCCACAACCCAAGTAAGTCTCACTGGTCTATAATTCCCAGCGTTGTCTCTACTCCCCTTCTTGAACAAGGGGACAACATTTGCTATCCTCCAGTCTTCTGGCACTATTCCTGTAGACAATGATGACATAAAGATTAAAGCCAAATTCTGCAATCTCCTCCCTGGCTTCCCAGAGAATCCTGGGATAGATCCCATCCAGCTCAGAGGACTAATCTATTTTCACACTTTCCAGATTACTCACATTCTTGTGAACCTCAATCCCATTTGGTCTAGTAGCCTGCATCTCAGTATTCTTCTTGACAACATTGTCTTTCCCCAATGTGAATACTGATAAAAAAATTTCATTTAGCTCTTCCCCCATCTCCTCTGACTCCACACACAACTTCCCACTACTTTCCTTGATTGGCCCTAATCTTACTCTCGGTAAAAACAATGACTGCAGATGTTGGAAACCAGATTCTGGATTAGTGGTGCTGGAAGAGCACAGCAGTTCAGGCAGCACCCAAGGAGCACTCCAGGCTCACTGCCTTTATTCCTGATCTCCCCACCCCCACCCTCCTCTAGCTTATTTCTCTACGATCCAGGCTCACTGCCTTTATTCCTGATCCTCACCACCAGACGCGTGGAGGAAGAACGCCTCATCTTCCGCCTCGGAACACTTCAACCCCAGGGCATCAATGTGGACTTCAACAGTTTCCTCATTTCCCCTTCCCCCACCTCACCCTAGTTCTAAACTTCCAGCTCAGCACTGTCCAGACTTGTCCTACCTGCCTATCTCCTTTTCTACCTATCCACTCCACCCTCTCCTCCCTGACCTATCACCTTCATCCCCTCACCCACTCACCCATTGTACTCCATGCTACTTTCTCCCCACCCCCACCCTCCTCTAGCTTATCTCTCCACGCTCCAGGCTCACTGTCTTTATTCCTGATGAAGGGCTTTTGCCCGAAATGTCGATTTCAAAGTTCCTTGGATGCTGCCTGAACTGCTGTGCTCTTCCAGCACCACTAATCCAGAACCTAATCTTACTCTAGTCATTCTTTTATTCCTGATAAACCTATAGAATGCTTTAGGGTTTTCCTTGATCCTACCTATCTCATGTCTCTCCCAGGCTCTTCTTAGCTCTCTCTTTAGGTCTTTCCTGGCTAACTTGTAACTCTCAAGTGCCCTAACTGAGCCTTCACGTCTCATCCTAACGTAAGCCTTCTTCTTCCTCTTGACAAAAGATTCAACTTCTTTAGTAAACCACAGCTCCCTCACTCGATCACTTCCTCCCTGCCTGACATACTTATCAAGGACACACAGTAGCTGTTCTTTGAAACAACTTCACATTTCAAATGTGCCCATCCACTGTAGTTTCCTTCCGCATCCCAAGCATCCTGAATCTTGCCTAATTGCATCTTAATTAGATTCCCTACAGTGAGGAAATAGGCCCTTTGGCCCAACAAGTCCACTCTGATCCTCCACAGAGTAATCCACTCCAACCCATTTCCCTCTGAATAATGCACCTAATTATATGGGCTATTTAGCATGGCCAATTCACCTGGCTTGCACATTATTGGACTGGGGGAGGAAACCAGAGCACCCGGAGGAAACCCATGCAAGCATGGGAAGAATGTGCAAACTTCACACAGAATTGAACCCAGATCCCTGGTGCTGTCAGGCAGCGGTGCTAACCACTAAGCCACCCTGCCACCCATAATTGCCTTTTCCCAGCTGTAGCTATCCTGTCCTGTACATCTCTGGAACTATTCGGAGGCCTATAGAAAATCCTCAGTCGATGTGTCTTCAAATGTCCTTTTTGTCACCATAATACAGTCCTTGACTAACAATGTCACACCCCCCCCCTCTTTTACCATCTTCTCTGTTCTTACTGAAACATCTAAATCCTGGAACCCGCAATCATTTCTGTCCCTGGTCTACCCAGGAATGATTAGATTAGATTAGATTACATTACAGTGTGGAAACAGGCCCTTCGACCCAACAAGTCCACACCGACCCGCCGAAGCGAAACCAACCCATACCCCTACATTTACCCCTTACCTAACACTACGGGTAATTTAGTATGGCCAATTCACCACATCTTTGGACTGTGGGAGGAAACTGGAGCACCCGGAGGAAACCCACGCAGACACGGGGAGAACGTGCAAACTCCACGTTTGGCCGCAACAATTGAAGCCCTAGGTACCAACCCATGCTGCAAGTTCACCCACCTTATTCCGGATGCTGCTGACATTGAAGTAGACACACTTCAAGCCACCTTCTTGCTTGCCGGTGAACTGTTGTGACTTTGAAACAATACTTATGACCTCACTACTCTGTATCTCCTGGATACTTGGAACTGCAATTTCGGTTCCCATCCCCCTGCTGAATTAGTTTAAACTCTCCCAACGAACATTAGCAAATTTCTCCCCTCCACTGGATACAGGCAACCCTCTGGTTCAGGTGTAGATAATCCTCTTTGTAGAGGTCCCCCCCCATCCCAGAATGAGTCCCAATTATCCAGGTATCCGAAACCCTCCCTCCTGCACTATCCCTGTAGCCATGTGTTCAAATCCTCTCTCTCCCTATTCCTTGCCTCATTAGCATGTGGCACGGGCAACAAACCAGAGATAACAATTCTGTTTGTTCGAGCTCTAAGCTTCCACCCTAGCTCCCTGAATTTCTGCCTTACATCACTATGCCATTTCCTACCTATGTCATTGGTGCCTATGTGGACCACGACTTGGGATTGCTCCCCCTCCCCCTTAAGGATTCCAAAAACATGATCAGAGACATCATGAACCCTGGCACCTGGGAGGCAACACACCAACCGTGAGTCTCTCTCATTTCCATAGAACCTCCGATCTGTCCCCCTAATTATGGAGTCTCCAATGACTAAAGCTCTGCTCCTCTCCCTCCTTCCCTTCTTAGCAACAGGGACAGACTCTGTGCCAGAGACCTGTAACCTATGGCTTTCCCCTGGTAAGTTGCTCCCTCCCAACAGTATCCAAAACGGTATATTTGTTGTTGAGGGGAACGGCCACAGGGGATCCCTGCACTGCCTGCCAGTTCCCTTTCTGTCCCCTGACTGTAACCCATCTGCCTTTTTCTTGTACCTGAGGTGTGACTACCTCCCTGTAACTCCTCTCAATAACTCCCTCCTCCTCCTGAATAATCCGAAGTTCATCCAGCTCCAGCTCCAGTTCCCTAACATGGCAAGTATTAGGCAAGTATTTTTCTACAGTCTCTTTGGGAATTTAGAACAGTGGGAATGGAGATTGGGGCAGTTGAATGTTCCTCCTGCACCCAACTCCAGCTGGAGTTGGGTGCAGTTCCCACAGGTGCAGTCAGCAGGTGCACTATTGGTGACCCTAACCTCCCACATTCTGCAGGAGGAACATTCAACTGCCCCAATCTCCATTCCCACTGTTCTAAATTCCCAAAGAGACTGTAGAAAAATACTTGCCTAACACTGTCAAAATTGACCTTACTCCAATTTAGAGTTTTAACTTTTAGATCAGATCTATCATTTTCCATAACTATTTTCAAACCAATAGAATTATGATCAATGGTCCCAAAGTACTCCTCCACTGACAGCTCAGTCACTTGCCCTGTCTTATTTCCCAAGGGAAAGTCAAGTTTTGTGGGTACAACCCCATATTCAATAAGAGAATTTTCTTGTACATGCTTAACAAATTCCTTTCCATTATGCAAGCCATTATGACTGTTCACGTTGGATAGTTAAAATCCCCTACCTTTACAATTTTATTATTCCTTATTATTCTCTGAGATCTTACATATTTGCTTCTCAATTTCATGCTATTGAGGGGCCTAGAATACAATCCCAAAAAGGGGACCATCCCTTTCTTATTTCTCAGTTCCACCCAAATAACTTCACTGGACATATTCTCAGGAATATCTACCCTAAGTAAAGCTGTAATGTTATCCCTAATCAAAAACACCACCTCGCCTCCTCTCTTTCTTTCCTTTGTGCCCTTCCTGTAGCACCTTTACCTAGAAAATTAAGCTGCCAATCCTATCCATCCCTGAGCCACATTTCTGTAATATCTATGATACCCCAGTCCCCTGTTTCCAACCATGTCCTGGTTCATCCGCCTTACCTGTCAGGCCTGTTGCATTGAAGTAAATGCAGTTTAATTTATCAGTCTTACCTTGTTCTCTGCCAAGCTCTTGTCTGTCTTAACTATTTAACTTGCTACACTCATCTAATATACCGTAGAGTCAGAGAGATGTACAACAAGGAAACAGACCCTTCGGTCCAACCCGTCCATGCCGACCAGATATACCAACCCAATCTAGTCCCACCTGCCAGCACCCGGCCCATATCCCTCCAAACCCTTCCTATTCATATACCCATCCAGATGCCTCTTAAATGTTGCAATTGTACCAGCCTCCACCACATCCTCTGGCAGCTCATTCCATACACATACCACCCTCTTCGTGAAAACGTTACCCCTTAGCTCTCTTTCATATCTTTCCCCTCTCACCCTAAGCCTATGCCCTCTAGTTCTGGACTCCCTCACCTCAGGGAAAGAAAACCTTGTCTATTTACCCTATCCATGCCCCTCATGATTTTGTAAACCTCTATAAAGTCACCCCTCAGCCTCCGACGCTCCAGGGAAAACAGCCCCAGTCTGTTCAGCCTCTCCCTATAGCTCAAATCCTCCAACCCTGGCAACATCCTTGTAAATCTTTTCTGAACCCTTTCAAGTTTCATGACATCTTTCCAGAAGGAGACCAGAATTGCACGCAATATTCCAACAGTGGCCTAACCAATGTCCTGTATAGGCACAGCATGACCTCTCAACTCATGTACTCAATACTCTGACCAATAAAGGAAAGCATACCAAACGCCACCTTCACTACCCTATCTACCTGCAACTCCACTTTCAAGGAGCTACGAACTTGCACTCCAAGGTCTCTTTGTTCAGCAACACTCCTCAGGACCTCAGACCTATCTCTTTTCTCACTATTGCTTTGCCCTAATCCAACACTGCCCCCATCCCCCCACCACCTTACTAGTTTAAAATCTCCCAATTAGCACTGGCAAATTTCCCCAAATCTGGTGTTGTCTGGACAAATGACTATTTTGCATGATAATGCTACTGTAAAATGCCTTGGGATATTTAGTTCTGGTATAGACTCTACATAAATGCAAGTATCAAATAGTTCAGATGAGTTAACAGGGTTGAGTATAATTGAAGTTAACTGGAGGTGGGGGGAGGTGTGGGGATTACATGGGGAATGACAAAACTGCGTGGGGAATGGAAAAGAAACAGAATAATTTTTTTTGCTTCTTGCTTGTCCGAATGTCCGTGCGATCTTTGTTTTCCCTGTCAATTTGCCGCTCCAGGCCTCTGCTGGAGATAAAGCCGTTGGGAATGATGTGAGCGAAGAAATAGCAATCAAATGCCATGACAGCAAGCAGATGTACCTGCATATCGGTGTGACCAATGCTCTGCTATACCCTGGAGACATCATAAATGTGACATTAACCCCTTTCAGTCAAGTAGACATCAGCAGTGTCAATTATTTTTACTATATGGTAAGTTGCTGCTTCGCCCTGCGCTCAGATTGAAACCTTGACTGATGTGCATCGTCACTTGGTGCTGCTGCATCGTACACTTTCAACACCAGAAGGTGTTGTGATGACTATTTCACTGGTACTGTCCATTCTTTCACTGAGGTAGTCAGTGACCCGTAGTCCCCAGATGTTGCCTGGTTACTATTCTCGACAACAGTTATTGGCTTGTCACAAAGGGGGAAAGAGTCAAATCTGCATGAAGTTAATCTCTGATTTTATTAGTTTAGTTAAAACAGACATACAATTCACACTGTTTAGTTAAAAGCAGGCATGTAATACGTACAAGACTAAAATCTGTGCCCATGCCCATTAGGTTGCTCTGATATTCCCTGAACAGTCAACGAAAATCAAGGCTGATATCAGACAATGGGAGCTCACACTGGCCAGGCAATCTCTCCCAAGTCCTGGATGCAATCTCCATGCTTCCAAGCAAGGGGTCCTCAACTTCACAAAGGTTGATCTCCAATGTTTTCACTGCTGCCACACTCAAAACCCTTCATTTTTCTTATCTTCTCAAACGGTGGTGTCTTTTCCTCCTTTGTTTTGGCTCATCAGATGCGCCCCGAAGGCCACCGTTAGGATTACCTCATTACTTCTTCCACCCAAGTAAGGATTCACATCTTACGTCATTCCTCTGAGCTGACCAGTTCAAGCAGGTGGCCAGGGCTCGGGTACTCTATGTAACTTCAGTTCACAAGCTGCTGTTTTTGAGTAGAAGCATCCCCTGGCCAACAACAAAGGACAAAGGATATTGCTGAGAAAAATACAATGCGATTTATCAAAAAGGGTATCAGATCTTTTAGTTCTGCACACATCAGGACAATTCGCAAGAATACTAATACATTTTCTATCCTTGTTTCCCCTTTTCACTGGCATTTCTTGCAAGTTGTCCTGATGATTGAAGATAAAAAGCTTTGATGAAATGTAGCTTTTCTTTCACAAACACTGATGTCCTGCACAGCTGAGGGAACAATGGACATCTCCGTCAATTAGAAAAAGGCAACTGCTTACCCACGGCATGATGGGAACTGTTGTGGCACCAGGAGCATGGAGTCGTCAGATAGTTTTCATGACAAGTATTGCAAGGCTCCTGCTCCTTGGATGCTGCCTGACCGGCTGTGCTTTTCCAGCACCACACTCTCGACTCTGATCTCCAGCCTCTGCAGTCCTCACTTTCTCCAAGGGTCAGTTCAGCCAATGGAAACTTTGCCAAAATTATCAGTTCAAGCAGGTTCATGAATGGAGTTGTTCCAGGGAGAATTATTCATTGTGTGTTCCCACTTTACTCTGTACATGCAAATCACACATCCAGCGTGAAACAGAAAAAAAAGTGAAGATTATATAAAATAACAGCATAAATCTGCAGATCAGAAATAAAAGTGTTGGAGAAATTCAAGAGACTTAGCAATACCTGCGGAGAGAGGAACAAAGTTAATGTTTTGAATCATTTGACACTTCTTCAGAAGTAAATTTAATTCCAATGAATCTGTCTGCAAATGTGAATGGGCAAGGTGAGGAGATAGACTTCCATAATCCACAACAACTGGTACATGGTCTGAAACTGCGTTGCCAATGTTATTATGTTCTGCACTTGAACTATTTAGCCATCTGAGCTACGTGGAATCACGGCATCCCTACAGTGCGTTCAGCCACTGAGTCCACAACAACCGTCCGAAGAGCATCTCATTCAGACCCACCCCTTGATCCTTTCCCTGTGATCCTGCATTTTCCATGGCTAACCTACCTAAGCCTGCACATCTCTGGACACTATGGGTGATCGACTTGAACTGTGGGACGAAACCAGAGCTCCCAGAGGAAACCCACACAGACACAGGAAGAATGTGCAAACTCCACACAAAGCAGGGTGGAATCGAACCTGGGTCCCTGGTGTTGTGAGGCAGCAATGCTAACCATTGAGCCACCACTTGAGGATGAAAAACTCACACAGTTTTATAGCTTCCCTTTTCCCCCAACACCCAGCACCCTAGTGCTGTGAGTTTAATGCAAACAAGTGAGTAATACAATTGATTCAATAACTGCAAATGGGCATCTGCAGTGGGCAGAGACACATCTGAAATAAGCAGATTGCTGTGTTGTTTTATTTAAGGAATAAGCATTGTGCACAATATCTTCCATGGTGCTACCACATCAAACAGCCATGTGTTTGTGACTTCTATGTACTGCTTTGATGTTGATTCCCAAAGATACTGTGAGACTGTGACTTTCTTGGAGAAAGCATTCTGCTCACGTTAAACAATATTGCCGCTTACTAATATGATAACTTGAGACTGAATGAGATGTGATGTTGTAATGAAAGATTGAAAATGATTAATGCTGAGTGTAGTTAAGGCTGGTGCAAATGTGAGCTATAAAATTCTAATTTCCGGATTACAATACTCTGAAGGATGAACATGAGCTGTGCAGATGAACATCTCATCATGTTTGATATGTAGGGTGTGTGAAATAACTCTTTTATATCACTAAAAAAAAGCCATCTGTTCAAAGGCATAATATCCCTACAGTGTGGAAGCAGGCCATTCAGCCCACTCAGTTTTCACTAACCCTCTGAAGAGCATCCCACCCAGACCCATTCCCCTACCTATCCACATCACAGTTGATGAACTGTTTTCTTTCAACTTTCTGTCAACTCTTTCCGATATTTTACTAATGATAAATTAAGGGGTGGTAGGTATAGGACAGATGTTAGGGGTAGGTTCTTTACTCAGTGAGTCGTGAGTTCATGGAATGTCCTGCCAGTAGCAGTGGTGGACTCTCCCTCTTTATGGGTATTTAAGTGGGCATTGGATAGGCATATGGAGGATAGTGGGCTAGTGTAGGTTAGGTGGGCTTGGATCGGCGCATCATCGAGGGCCGAAGGGCCTGTACTGCGCTGTATTCTTCTATGTTCTATGTTCTATGAGCCAAGGCAACTGTTGCACCATTATGGATTAGAGTGGGGCTGGAAAAGCACCGCAGGTCAGGCAGCATCCGAGGAGCAGGAACATCAACGTTTCGGGCAAAAGCCCTTCATCAGGAATACAGGCAGAGTGCCTGAAGGGTGGAGGGATAAATGAGAGGAGGGTGGGGGTGGGGAGAAAGTAGCATAGAATACAATAGGTGCGTGGGGGGAGGGGTGAAGGTGATAGGTCAGGGAGGAGAGGGTGGAATGGATAGGTGGAAAAGGAGATAGGCAGGTAGGACAAGTCATGGGGACAGTGCTGAGCTGGGGGAAGGGGAAATGAGGAAACTGTTGAAGTCCACATTGATGCCCTGGGGTTGAAGTGTTCCAAGGCGGAAGATGAGGCGTTCTTCCTCCAGGCGTCTGGTGGTGAGGGAGCGGCGGTGGAGGAGGCCCAGGACCTGCATGTCCTCGGCAGCGTGGGAGGGGGAGTTGAAATGTTGGGCCACGGGGCGGTGGGGTTGATTGGTGCGGGTGTCCCGGAGATGTTCCCTAAAGCGCTCTGCCAGGAGGCGTCCAGTCTCCCCAATGTAGAGGAGACCACATCGGGAGCAATAGATACAATAAATGATATTGGTGGATGTGCAGGTAAAACTTTGATGGATGTGGAAGGCTCCTTTAGGGCCTTGGATGGTGGTGAGGGAGGAGGCGTGGGCGCAGGTTTTGCAATTCCTGTGGTGGCAGGGGAGGGTGCCAGGACGGGAGGGTGGGTTGTAGGGGGGGCGTGGACCTGACCAGGTAGTTATGGAACCATTTCTCAGTCTCTGATTCATGTGTTGAGGATTTCCCTTTTTTAGAGTGTCTAAAAGATGGTATGGCCCTTTCTTCCTTTCAGCTAGGGATTTGCAAAGAGAACAATTTGCAGAGGAAGGTGATGGAGAGTTCCAGGATACTTGGGATTTTTTTTAAATTTCTGCTCACAGAAGGTACAGTGAGTGAGTGAGATGGATGCTTCTGTTGCATTGTCCATATACAAGGCTGCAGCTACCTGGCCAGGAACTGATCAAGTGGCTGAGCTTTCTTGAATTATCAACAGCGACAAGTGGTTCCAAATAAAGTGCTAATCAGTAGACTGCCTCTGAGCAAATTTCCACCCTCAACGGAGATAGTACCATTCTGTCTGGATTCTCTATCACTGCTTAAATCAGGCAACATTGTGGATATAACTCTTGATGTGTCCCAGGACCTCAATTTTAAAACTGCAAATAACTCCTTCCACAGTTTCCTGGGTTTAAAGCAGTAACTTCTTCCGTTTTTAGTTCACATCCAAAAAAGATTAGATTAGATTCCCTACAGTGTGGGAACAGGCCCTTCAGCCCAAACCGACCCTCCAAAGAGTAACCCACCCAGATCCATTTCCCTCTGACTAATGCACCTAACACTGTGAGTAATTTAGCATGGTCAATTCACCTGACCTGCACATCTTTGGACTGTGGGAGGAAACCGGAGCAAACCCGCACAGACATGGGGAGAATGCGCAAACTCCACACAGACAGTTGCCCGAGGCTGGAATTGAACCTGGGACCCTGGTGCTGTGAGGCAGCAGTGCTAACCACTGAGCCGCCGTGCAGAAGCAGTAGCAACACAGTGACTCAGTGGTTAGCACTGCTGCCTCACAACACCAGGGTATCAGGTCCGATTCCAGCCTAGGGGTGACTGTCTGTGTGGAGTTTGTACATTCTCCCCGTGTCTGTGTGGGTTTCCTCCTGATGCTCTGGTTTCCTCCCACAGTCCAAAGATGTGCAGGTTAGGTGAATTGGCCATGCTAAATTGCCCACAGTGTTAGGTGTGTTAGTCAGAGGGAAATGGGTCTGGGTGTGTTACTCTTCAGAGGGTCGGTATGGACTTGTTGGGCTGAAGGGCCTGTTTCCATGCTGTTCTAATCTAATAAAAATGTCAATGAACTGATGCATCCCTCAGTTATTGACAGACAAAATGCACATTTGTTGGAGATGTGGTTTGACTGGAAGGAATTTCCTTCAGTGTTGAAACATTTGGAAATGATCCAAATACATTTTTCTTTCTGTTAGCTGTAAATGGCTGAATTGTTTGGTGAGTGTAGGCCAAAAGCTGATTTATACAGACAAGGTTCACTGATGTTCAATGAACTCAAATAAAAAACATCCCTTTCTTATAAGTTATGGTCTTTCTGAAGCGATGATGTGACAAGCTTTGGTTTTTTTTCCATTTCCAAAAGGCATTTAGTTTACACCATCATAATATTTACTATTCCAGGTGCTCAATAAAGGCAAGGTGCTGCTTTTTGACAGAATCAGGAAGTCTGCCAACACTTCATTTCCAGTGACGATCACAGACGAAATGGTGCCTTATTTCCGCATTGTGGCCTATTATTTTGCAAGTACTAATCATGAGAAAAGCATCGTCTCAGACTCTGTGCGTGTGGAGGTGGAGGACCCTTGCAGTTCAAAGGTGTGTATTGCCGTTTTTTGCATCTCTGGTGGTTATTGGGAGCTGTAGGACTCCATAATCTCCGCCTATAACCAACAAATGCTCAACGATGGGGGAACTACAGCTCTTGCTTAGATTAATGGTGACTTGTATCAGCTGAGGTACAAATTTCACAGTCCGCCCAATTCCTGTCCGCTGGGTCAGGTTAAAATTACCCCCATTTCCTGAGGTTTGTGTCTTTCCAGGAGATGTTGAAGTGAGGTCCTGTCTGACTTCCCCCAAACCCTTTAAAGATTCAACAGTATCACTTAGAGGAAGGTTAGGTCAAGTTTCTCCATGAACCAGCCAGAATTTAACATCTAATCTTCAAAACTGATTCCCTGTCCATTACCGTGTTTTTGTGGGAGCTTGCTATGCACAGACTGGCTGTCAGTGCCACTTGACTTTGAACTTTGAAAGTACCAGGGGACTGGAGAGTGGCAAATGTTTTGCCCCTGTTCAAAAAAGGGAATAGGGATAACCCCGGGAATTACAGGCCAGTTAGTCTTACTTCGGTGGTAGGCAAAGAAATGGAAAGGGTACTGAGGGATAGGACTTATGAGTATCTGGAAAGACACTGCTTGATTAGGGACAGCCAGCACGGATTTGTGAAGGGTAGGTCTTGCCTTACAAGTCTTATTGAATTCTTTGAGGGGGTGACCAAACATGTGGATGAGGGTAGAGCAGTGGATGTAGTATACATGGATTTTAGTAAGGCATTTGATAAGGTTCCCCATGGTAGGCTTATGCGGAAAGTCAGGAGGCATGGGATAGAGGAAAATTTGGCCAATTGGATAGAAAACTGGCTAACCGGTCGAAGTCAGAGAGTGGTGGTAGATGGTAAATATTCAGCCTGGAGCTCAGTTACAAGTGGAGTTCTGCAAGGATCAGTTCTGGGTCCTCTGCTGTTTGTAATTTTTATTAATGACTTAGATGAGGGAGTCGAAGGGTGGGTCAGTAAATTTGCAGATGATACGAAGATTGGTGGAGTTGTGGATAGTGAGGAGGGCTGTTGTCGGCTGCAAAGGGATTTAGATATGATGCAGAGCTGGGCTGAGGAGTGGCAGATGGAGTTCAACCCTGTCAAGTGTGAGGTTGTCCATTTTGGAAAGACAAATAAGAATGCGGAATACAGGATTAACGGTAGGGTTCTTAGTGAGGTGGAGGAACAGAGGGATCTTGGGGTCTATGTTCATAGATCTTTGAAAGTTGCCACTCAGGTGGATAGAGCTTGTAAGAAGGACTATGGTGTATTAGCGTTCATTAGCAGAGGGATTGAATTCAAGAGTCGTGAAGTGACGTTGCAGCTGTACAGGACTTTGGTTAGGCCACATTTGGAATACTGTGTGCAATTCTGGTCACCTCACTTTAGGAAAGATGTGGAAGCTTTGGAGAGGGTGCAGAGAAGATTTACCAGGATGTTGCCTGGAATGGAGAATAGGTCGTACGAGGATAGGTTGAGAGTGCTAGGCCTTTTCTCATTGGAACGGAGAAGGATGAGGGGTGACTTGATAGAGGTGTATAAGATGATCAGGGGAATAGATAGAGTAGACAATCAGAAACTTTTGCCCCGGGTACAACAGAGTGTTACAAGGGAACATAAATTTAAGGTGAAGGGTGGAAGGTATAGGGGAGATGTCAGGGGTGGGTTCTTTACCCAGACAGCGGTGGGGGCATGGAATGCGCTGCCCGTGGGAGTGGCAGAGTCAGAATCATTGGCAACCTTTAAGCGGCAATTGGATAGGTACATGGATAGGTGCTTAAGCTAGGACAAATGTTCGGCACAACATCGTGGGCCGAAAGGCCTGTTCTGTGCTGTATTGTTCTATGTTCTATGTACACCGGTGACTCCAAAGGGGTCCGGTGGAGTTGTGGCAGGCCGTTACAGAAACACGGGTTTCTTTTAATTAATATTAACCCTGACAAGTTGTGAACAGACTGGCCCCATCAAGAAACAAACTGGGATCAGGTCATAGAGTCATAGAGATGTACAGCACGGAAACAGACCCTTCAGTCCAACCCATCCATGCCGACCAGATATCCCAACCCAATCTAGTCCCACCTGCCAGCACCCGGCACAAATCCCTCCAAACCCTTCCTATTCATATACCCATCCAAATGCCTCTTAAATGTTGCAATTGTACCAGCCTCCAGCACATCCTCTGGCAGCTCATTCCATACAAATACCACGCTCTGTGTGAAAACGTTGCCCCTTAGGTCTCTTTTATATCTTTCCCCTCTCACCCTAAACCTATGTCCTCTAGTTCTGGACTCCCCACCCCAGGGAAAAGACTTTGTCTATTTATCCTATCCATGCCCCTCATAATTTTGTAAACCTCTATAAGGTCACTCCTCAGTCTCTGATGTTCCAGGGAAACAGCCCCAGCCTGTTCAGCCTCTCCCTATAGCTCAAATCGTCCAACCCTGGTAAATCTTTTCTCAACCCTTTCAAGTTTCACGACATCTTTCTAGGGTACACCTGAATTTCTAGGGTACATCTTTCTAGGGTCTTTGGGATTTATCCACCTTTATGCGTTCCAAGACATCCAGCACTTCCTCCTCTGTAATCTGGACATTTTGCAAGGTGTTACCATCTATTTCCCTACAGTCTATATCTTCCATATCCTTTTCCACAGTAAATACTGATGCAAAAAACTCATTTAGTATCTCCCCATTTTCTGTGGCTCCACACAAAGGCTGCCTTGCTAATCTTTGAGGGGCCCTCGTCTCTCCCTAGTTACCCTTTTGTCCTTAATATATTTGTAAAAACCCTTCAGATTCTCCTTAATTCTCTTTGCCAAAGCTACCTCATGTCCTCTTTTTGCCCTCCTGATTTCCCTCTTAAGTATACTCCTACTGCCTTTATACTCTTCTAAGGATTCACTCAATCTATCCTGTCTATACCTGACATAGGAGAAAGTGAGGTCTGCAGATGCTGGAGATCAGAGCTGAAAATGTGTTGCTGGAAGAGCGCAGCAGGTCAGGCAGCATCCAGGGAACAGGAGAATCGACGTTTCGGGCATAAGCCCTTCTTCAGGAATGGCTTATGCTTCCTTGCTTTTCTTAACCAAACCCTCAATTTCTTTAGTCATCCAACATTCCCTACACCTACCAGCCTTCCCCTTCACCCAAACAGGAATATACTTTCTCTAGATTCTTGTTATCTCATTTCTGAATGCTTCCCATTTTCCAGCCGTCCCTTTACCTGCGAACATCTGCCTCCAAACAGCTTTCCAAAGTTCTTCCCTAAAACCGTCAAAATTGGCCTTTGTCCAATTTAGAAATTCGACTTTTAGATCTGGTCTATCCTTTTCCATCACTATTTTAAAACAAATAGAATTATGGTCGCTGGCCCCAAAGTGCTCCCCCACTGACACCTTAGTGTCCTGCCCTGCCTTATTTCCCAAGAGTAGGTCAAGTTTTGCACCTTCTCTAGTAGGTACATCCACATACTGAATCAGAAAATTGTCTTGTACACATTTAAATTCCTCTCCATCTAAACCCTTAACATTATGGCAGTCCTAGTCTATGTTTGGAAATTTAAAATCCCCTACCATAACCACCCTATTATTCTTACACAGAGCTGAAATCTCCTTAAAAGTTTGGTTCTCAATTTCCCTCTGAGTATTAGGGGGTCTATAATACAATCCCAGTAAGGTGATCATCCATTTCTTATTTCTCAGTTCAACCCAAATAACTTCCCTGGATATATTTCCAGGAATATCCTCCCTCAGCACAGCTGTAATGCTATCCCTTATCAAAAATGCCACCCCACCCCACCACTCCTCTCTTGCCTCCCTTTCTATCCTTCCTGTAGCATTTGTATCCTGGAACATTAAGCTGCCAGTCCTGCCCATCCCTGAGCCATGTTTCTGTAATTGCTATGATATCCCAGTTCCATGTTCCTAACCATGCCCTGAGTTCATCTGCCTTCCCTGTTAGGCCCCTTGCATTGAAATAAATGCAATATTGGATTTGCCCTCTCCCCTTCCCCCTCATTGCCCACCACCCCATCATTCATTACCACCCACCTGAGTTCAGTAGAGGGTAACATCATTGTAACCAATGTGACTTTGAATCGTACAATTCAGTGTAAGTGCGGATTTAGGAAAGCACTGGCCTGGTAATGTTATCCACTAGATAATTAATCCAGAGATCCAAGTTGTATTCTGCGGACCCAGGTTCAAATCCCACCATAACAAACAGAGGAATTTGAATTGAGTAAAAATCTGGAATTAAGAGCTGAATGATGACCATCAGGGAAAAATCCATCTAATGTCCTTCAGAGAAGGAAATCTGCCATCCTGACCTGGTCTGGCCCACGTGTGTTCCCAGATCAACCGCAATGTGTATTGACTCTGAACTAACCTCTGGGTAATTAGGGATGGGCAATAAATATTGGCCCAACCAGTGATGCCCACATTCTTTGAATGTCACAGAGTCATAGAGATGGGTGGCACAGTGGTTAGCACTGCTGCCTCACAGCGCCAGAGACCCGGGTTCAATTCCCGCATCAGGCGACTGACTGTATGGAGTTTGCACGTTCTCCCCGTGTCTGCGTGGGTTTCCTCTGGGTGCTCCGGTTTCCTTCCACAGTCCAAAGATGTGCAGGTCAGGTGAATTGGCCATGCTAAATTGCCCGTAGTGTTAGGTAAGGGGTACATGTAGGGGTATGGGTGGGTTGCGCTTCAGCGGGGCGGTGTGGACTTGTTGGGCTGAAGGCCTGTTTCCAAACTGTAATGTAATGTAATCTAATCTAATCAGATGTACAGCATGGAAACAGACCCTTCAGTCCAATGTATTCACACTGACTAGATATTTGCCAGCATTTGACCCATATACCTTTAAACCCTTCCTCTTCATATACCCATCCAGATGCCTTTTAAATGTTGTTATTGTACCCACCTCCACCACCTCCTCTAGCAGCTTATTCGATACACACACCACCCTCTATGTGATAAAATTTCCCCTTAGGTCCCTGTTAAATCTTTCCCCTCTCACCTTAAACCCATGTCCTCTGGTTTGGCTCCCCTACCTTTGGAAAGAGGCCTTGGCTGTTCACACAATCCATGCCCCTCATAATTTTGTAAACCTCTATAACGTTACCCCTCAGCCTCCGACACTCCAGGGAAAACAGCCCCAGCCTGTTCAGCCTCTCCCTATAGCTCAAATCCTTCAACCCTGGCAACATCCTTGTAAATCTTTTCTGAACCCTTTCAAGTTTCACAACATCTTTCCGAAGGCAGGGAGACCAGAATGACTTAGGCAAAAGGATGTGCAGTCTGTTGAAGCTGAAATTTTGCTTGTCTTTCACAGTTTCAGATACAACCTGCCCTGTACACAAACAATGAGCAACAAGAATTGCTGCTGTCAGTTCTTTCTGACCGTGTGTCTGATGTGTTTGTCCATGCAGTGGATGCACAGCTCAATGATCCCAGTAAATATATAAAGACCCTTTGGAAGGTGAGTAATTGATGAAGTACCTTCAATGCTGTCCGCTGAGCTGCTTATCAATTGTTCGAGTTCCTTAACGTATAAATATATCATAACTGGGTTCTGGATGCTTCACGTAGATGAGGGCTGGATTCCATAATGAAAACCATCCCTGAGATGATGAGAGTGGGGAGTTTATTGCAGACGAAAGGCAACTGGTGGATCTGATGAACAAACATTTTGCTTCTGTACAGGGGATGTAAAAACATTCCCGTAATGCCTGTCAATCAGGAGGGGAAAGGAGAGGGGAAATTAATGACGTTATAATCACAAAGAAAGTGGTGAATTTCATGGTCTTCAAAGAGGTGGCGAATAAGTTGCATTAATGTTAATTTTCTAAACTTGGATAGACTCCAGATAGGACCCATCAGACTGGAATGTAGGAGAGGGAGGGAGATGGGAAACAGAGAACTATGGGCCTCTGATCATGTTTTCCAGGTCCTTAAGGGGGAGGAGGAGCAGCCCGAAGTCGTGGTCCACATTGGCACCAACGACATTGGTAGGAGGAGGGCTGAGGATGTTAGGCAGGCTTTCAGGGAGCTAGGTTGGAAGCTCAGAGTTAGAACGAACAGAGATGTTGTCTCTGGTTTGTTACCCGTGCCACGTGATAGAGAGTCGAGGAATAGGGAGAGAGAACAGTTAAATGTGTGGCTACAGGGATGGTGCAGGAGGGAGGGATTCCGGTATTTGGATAACTGGGGTTCTTTCTGGGGAAGGTGGGACCTCTATAAACAGGATGGTCTACACCTGAACCTGAGGGGCACCAGTATCCTTGGGGGGAGGTTTGCTAGTGCTCTTGGGGGGGGGGGTTAAACTAACTCTGCAGGGGCATGGGAACCTAGACTGTAGCTTTAGGGTGCAGGACCTGGAGTGTAGGGAGGTTAGGAACATGGCATCAATCTCAAAGGATGGTGCCTGTAAACAGGAAAGTGTCTTGAAGTGTGTATATTTCAATGCAAGAAGTATACGAAATAAGGTAGGTGAACTTGCAGCGTGGGTTGGGACCTGGGATTTCGATGTTGTGGCTATTACGGAGACATGGGTAGAACAGGGACAGGATTGGCTGTTGCAGGTTCCAGGGTTTAAATGTTTTAGTAGGGTCAGAGGTGGGGGTAAAAGAGGGGGAGGTGTGGCATTGCTTGTCAAAGATAGTATTACAGCTGTGGAAAGGATGATGGATGAAGACTCGCCATCTGAGGTAGTTTGGGCTGAGGTTAGGAATAGGAGAGGTGAGGTCACCCTGTTAGGAGTCTTTTACAGGCCTCCTAATAGTCCTAGAAACGTAGAAGAAAGGATTGCGAGGATGATTCAAGAGAAGAGTGAAAGTAATAGGGTAGTTGTTATGCAGGACTTTAACTTTCCTTATATTGATTGGGAAAGCTATAGCTCTAGTTCGTTAGATGGGTCGGTGTTTGTCCAATGTGTGCAGGAGGGTTTCGTGATACAATATGTAGATAGGCCAACAAGAGGTGAGGCCATACTGGATTTGGTTCTGGGTAACGAACCAGGCCAGGTGTTAGAATTAGAGGTAGGTGAGCATTTTGGGGACAGTGACCACAATTCGGTGACTTTTACTCTAGTGATGGAGAGGGATAAGTGTGCACTGCAGGGCAAGAGTTATAGCTGGGGGGCAGGGAAATTATGATGTGGTGAGGCATGACTTAGGATGCGTGGCTTGGAAAAGTAGGCTTCAAGGCAAGGGCGTAATTGATATGGAGCTCGTTCAAGGAGCAACTATTGAGTGTCCTTGATAAGTATGTACCTGTCAGGCAGGGAGGAAAGGGTCGTGTGAGGGAGCCGTGGTTTAATAAGGAATTGGAATCCCTTGTTAAATGGAAGAGAGCGGCTTATGTAAAGATGAGGCGTGAAGGTTCAATTGGGGCGATTGAGAGTTATAAGGTAGCCAGGAAGGACCTGAAGAGAGAACTAAGAGCAGCAAGGAGGGGACATGAAAGGTCCTTAGTTGGTAGGATTAGGGAAAATCCTAAAGCTTTCTATAGGTATGTCAGGAATAAAAGAATGACTAGGGTAGGAATAGGTCCAGTCAAGGATAGTAGTGGGAAGTTGTGTGTGGAGGCTGAAGAGATTGGGGAGACACTGAATGAATACTTTTCGTCAGTATTCACTCAGGAACAGGACATTGTGAATACTGAGTCACAATTAAGTAGAATGGATGGCTTTGAGGTATTAGGGAAGAGGTGTTGGAAATTCTGGAAAGGGTGAAAATAGATAAGTCCTCTGGGCCTGATGGCATTTATCCTAGGATTCTCTGGGAAGCAAGGGAGGAGATTGCAGAGCCATTGGCCTTGATTTTTATGTTCTCGTTGTCTACAGGAGTAGTGCCAGAAGATTGGAGGCTAGCAAATGTGGTTCCCTTGTTCAAGAAGGGGAGTAGGGATAACCCTAGTAACTATAGGCCGGTGAGTCTCACTTATGTTGTGGGCAAAGTCTCAGAGAGAATTGTAAGGGATAGGATTTATGAACATCTGGATAGGAATAATGTGATCAAGGATAGTCAGCATGGTTTTGTGAAGGGCAGGTCATGCCTCACAAACCTTATTGAATTCTTTGAGAAGGTGACTAAGGAGGTGGACGAGGGGAAAGCGGTAGATATGGTGTATATGGATTTTAGTAAGGCGTTTGATAAGGTTCCCCATGGTAGGCTACTGCAAGAATTACGGAGGTATGGCATTGAGGGTGAGTTGGAGGTTTGGATTAGGAGTTGGCTAGCTGGAAGAAGACAGAGGGTAGTAGTTGATGGCAAAGGTTCATCTTGGAGTGCAGTTACTAGCGGTGTTCTGCAAGGATCTGTTTTGGGACCATTGCTGTTTGTCATTTTTATAAATGACTTGGAGGAGGGGCTAGAAAGTTGGGTGAGCAAGTTTGCGGATGATACGGAAGTCGGAGGAGTTGTTGACAGTGAGTAAGGATGTGGCAGGTTACAGCGGGATATAGATAAGCTGCAGAACTGAGCAGAAAGGTGGCAAATGGAGTTCAATGTAGCTAAGTGTGAGGTGATTCACTTTGGTAAGAGTAACAAAAAGATGGGGTACTGGGCTAATGGTCGGATACTTGGTAGTGTGGATGAGCAGAGGGATCTTGGTGTCCATGTACACAGATCTCTGAAAGTTGCCACCCAGGTAAATAGTGCGGTGAAGAAGATATATGGTGTACTGGCTTTTATTGGTAGAGGAATTGAGTTCCGGAGTACTGAGGTCATGTTGCAGTTGTATAAGACTCTGGTGCGGCTGCATCTGGAGTATTGTGTACAGTTTTGGTCGCCATACTATAGGAAGGAAACGGAGGCACTGGAACGGGTGCAGAGGAGGTTTACCAGGATGTTGCCTGGTATGGTAGGAAGATCGTATGAGGAAAGGCTGAGGCACTTGGGGTTGTTTTCATTGGAGAAAAGAAGGTTTAGGGGTGACTTGATAGAGGTGTACAAGATGATTAGGGGTTTAGATAGGGTTGACCATGAGAACCTTTTTCCACGTATGGAGTCAGCTATTATGAGGGGGCATAGCTTTAAATTAAGGTGTGGTAGGTATAGGACAGATGTTAGGGGTAGGTTCTTTACTCAGCGAGTCGTGAGTTCATGGAATGCCCTGCCAGTAGCAGTGGTGGACTCTCCCTCTTTATGGGCATTTAAGCGGGCATTGGATACGCATATGGAGGATAGTGGGCTAGTGTAGGTTAGGTGGGCTTGGATCGGCGCAACATCGAGGACCAAAGGGCCTATACTGTGCTGTATTCTTCTATGTTCTATGTTCTACGTTCTATGTTAGTTTGGCATGTGTCATGGGAAAGGTGTTAGAATCAATCATGAAGGGGGTTAGAGACACCGGTGCATTTTATGAAGCTTGAAGTGATAGTCTATCTCATCAGAAATGTCCTGGCCTATACATATCCCTCAACCGATGCTATGGGAATAGACTGCTTGGCCGCCATTGTATTGCTATATGTGAGAGCTGATTGTGTACAACTTGACGGCAGTGTTTCTGACATTAGGACAGTGGTCTAAGTTACTTATTAAAGTGTTGCTGCAGAGTGGAGCAGAGGTTGACATTTGACAGGCACATAACCGCTGAACTGGAGTTGGCCCCAGATGACTGAGTGCCATTAAGTTGGAATGTGTTTGCCAGGACCACTTGAAGCATATCTGGGTGCACAGCATACTCAGCTGTCGAGAAGACCAGAACTTGTGGATGACGCTCACTCACGTATTAGTCTTTTTGGTAGCATTTAGGGATGGTCAACTGGGGAGTGATCAAGCCACCCTGCAAGGCATGTCGAGAACAGTTGGGCTGGGTTCCTGTCGGTGGCTTTTCCTGATCTTTCCTGCACCATTGGTGTCATATTGGGAGAAAAAAACGTTCAAGTTGACAGTCTTGAAGCCAGTTGTGTTCCATAGAACATAGAACATCCCAGCGCAGTACAGGCCCTTCGGCCCTCGATGTTGCGCCGACCAGTCACACCAATCAGATCAAAGTCCCTTTGACAATGCACCACTCAGCTGTCCATCCCAGGAATGATACAGACTCCTTTTGGAGTCACACCTCATCTCAACTAAGGAGCTCAGAGAGACCTCAAGAGAGAAAATGCTGGAAAATCTCAGCAGGTCTGGCAGCATCTGTAAGGAGAGAAAAGAGCTGTCATTTCAAGTCTTACTGACCCTTTGCCAAAGCTAAAAAAAGGGGAGAAATAGGGAGGTATTTATAGGAGGCTGAGAGAAGGTGAGTCATGGCTCCAGAAGCAAAGGTAGCAATAAAGAGGTGACAATGACAGTGCATAGAGAGATCATAGGGCGATTAGGAGCTGTGAATGACCAAGGCTGAAGCAGTGTTGTGTGACAAAATATGTGGGGGATGGGGGGGGAGGGGTGAAGCAGAGGCAAAATGGAAAACAGGGGAGAAGGGTAGCAAAGGGGGAAGAGGTGAGGAAAAGGTGATGAGAGAGTGGGGAGCGAGAGAAAGAGAGACCTGCTGAGATTTTCCAGCATTTTCTCTTTTGGTTTCAGTTTCCAGCATCTGCAGTAATTTGCTTTTATTTGCTCAGAGTGACCTCACCAACTGTCTAGCGTTTCCCCATTTCCAAATCACACCTTATTAAATAACCACTCTTTGAACAGTTCGGCCTGTTGTCCAGCTTTCAATTATGCCACATCCTAACAAATTCAATCCCAAATCCCATTCCCCTGAACCATACAGTAAAGATTCAGGATAAGCAACTGCTTTGCCAAGAAGCTAACTTCTACGTTTTCTCTCCGAGTAGGTATTTTACATCAAGGACTTTTATGACTTTGGCTCATCATATGGTGGAGGACAAAACTCTGTCAAGGTCTTCGAAGATGCTGGACTGCGCCTCATCTCTGATCTAATGGGGTCAATTGAACTGAGCGGTAGAAACAGCTTTTGTGCATCTTTTTGAATAACTGATTTATGAGTAAACGAGTCCACTTTCTGAGCAGCAATTTTAAACCAACATTGCCACCCTCTAAAAGTGCAGTACTCGTCCTCAAGGGCTCCTGTCAACTCATGTAGAGGATGTGCAGGTCCTTTCTGGAGCACTGGGTCCAGTTCTGGTCACCATGTTATTAAAATGGAGAGGGCTCAGAAAAGATTCACCAGGATGTTGCCAGAAGTGAGGTTATTAGGAGAGGCTGGATGGGCAGAGATTTCTTTCACTGGAGCATAGGAGGTTAAGGGGGACCTTAAAGAGGTTTATAAAATCATGAGGGTCATAGATAAAGTGAATAGCAGGTGTCCTTTCCCTAGGGTGGGGGATTTCAAGTCAAGTGGGCATTTTTAACATGAGAGGAGCAAGGTTTAAAAAGACATGAAAGGCAATCATTTATTTTATACAGAGAGCGATTTGTGTGTGGAATGAACTACCAGAGGAAGTGATGGATACAGATACAGTTGCAGCATTTAAAAGACATTTGGATAAGTTCATGAATAAGAATATTTGGAGGGATATGGGCCAAACGCAGGCAGGTGGGACTAGTTTACTTTAGGAAGATGGTTGGCATGGACTGGTTGGACCGAAGGGTCTGTTTCCGTGCCGTATGCCTCTGGGGGAGTGGTATGCCAGTCTAACTCCCTTAAGAACCTCACAAATTAAGAGCAGGAGGCTGCCATTTTGTCACTTGAATCATCTCAGTCCTTCATTTAGATCCTGCTGATCTGCACCAGTCTTTGCACCAAATCCTCCAACGTCCCTATCTTGTCCAAACCTATCCCAGTCACGAAAGCTAGCATAGCCAGAGCTGCCAATGTCACATCAGTGAATAAAACAAAGAACTGTGGATGGTGAAGATGTGAAATAAAAACAGAAAATGATGGGAAAAGTCAGCTGATCTGGCAGCATTAATGGAGAGAGAAAGCAGAGTTAACATTTCAAAATCCAGCATGACACGTCATCACAACTCAAAATGTTAGCTTGCTCTCTCTCCATGGATGCTGTCCAACCTGCTCTGATCTCCAATATTTGTTGTTTGCAGTACAGATTCCAGCATCTGCAATAATTTACTCCTACATGATGCTTCAGTGAATTTTACAATCCTGTTCCATCACAACCAGAGGCTACAGTAGAATGTCTCTGCTGCAGAATAGTGGTTAGGACTCTCCTTGAACAGACACAGAATTGGTCAGGCCCAATAATGGGTTGTTAGATCACACCCAACTCGGTGACAGACCCCATACAGAGCTGATTCTCAAAGCCAAAATGTGGAAGAAAGTAATTGTCTCAAATAATCTGCTTTATTTCAGAAATAACGAACATTCCGTGGAATAGAGAGCCATTAATGCATCCTAGAGAAGGTAAGAATCTTTCATATTTAGAATTAGGCTTCAATTTAGGGCATGGGCCTTATCTTTTCGATGTTAATTGATGGATGATGAAGGGAAATATGTAAACTAATCTGTAATGTTATAAAGATCACCTCACCAAAAGTAAAAAGGCCTACAAAGTTCCCACACATTGAATTTGACAAATCTGGAATCCAGGTTGCTGCAGATTGACAGCAAACATGTATCTGGGATTAGTGTTTCTCTGATGAAGCAAAGTTAAAATAAATCACACAACACCAGGTTATAGTCCAACAGATTTAATTAGAAGCACACTAGCTTTCGACAGCACTGTGGGTGTCCCTACACCACGAGAACTGCAGCGGGTCAAGAAAACAGCTCATGACAGTCTTCCCCAGGGCATCCAGGGACAGCAAAAAATTCTGACCTCGCCAGTAAGGCCACATCTCCTGACAAAATTCTAAAAGCCACCTGGCTACCTTGCAAAAGGTTTAAAAATCTGTTTGTAGCGCCACTTAGCCCATTATTGAGGCACATTTTTAAAATTTGAGACATTTTAAAATAATAATGTAAACATGACAAGGATCTGACAAGCCTTGAAAATGCCCACTTTATATCATTTTACTTTGAAGGCTGCACTGTGATTGGACTTAACTTCGACTAACTACTTCCTGTTTATTTTGACGTAACGGATGTTAATAGGTCATTTAAATATTACTCTGTGTGTAGTAATTTGTTTCTTTATTTGTTTGTGGATGAAAGGCCAGCGTTATGGCCTGGCCCTAGTTGCCCCCTTGAGAAGGGTGAGCTGCCTTCTTGAACCGCTGCAGCCATGTGCTGTAGGTGGACCCACAATGCCCTGAGGGAGGGTGAGACCCAGAGATGACAGCTCAGTTGGAGTCACAATGTCCCACTCCAGGACTTCAGCACAAAAGATGACTCTTCAGTAGTGTACTGAGGGAATGCTGCACTGTCAGAAGTGTTATCCTTTGGATGGGATATTAGAGCCAGGTCCTGTTTGGCCTCTCTGGTCAATGTAAAAGATGCCATGGTGCTATCCTTAAAAAAATCATGGATATCTCTCAATGTCTTGGTCAATTTTGTCCCCTAATGAACATCATCAAAATAGTTTATCTGATCATTATAACATGTCTATTTGTTTGGAGCTGCCTCTGTGCATTTGGCTTCCCCATTCCCCAATAGTATTGTCCAGCATGAGAATTCTCCCACTAGTTTCAGATAGGTAAACCCTCTAGACATGTTTAACTCCTGCGTACAAACCAAACTTTCAAACTGATCTCCCATCCACATTTCCCAGGATGAATGATAGAGGCAGCATTTTCTCTAATTACCACTGTTACAACATAGAACATGGAACATGGAACATAGAACAGTACAGGCCCTTCGACCCTCGATATTGTGCTGACCTGTGGAACCAATCTGAAGTCTATCTACCGTACACTATTGCATTTTCATTCATGCGTCTATCCAACGACCATTTAAATGCCCTTAAAGTTGGTGACTCTACTACTGTTGCAGCCAATGTGTTCCATGCTCCTACTACTCTGAGTAAAGAAATTACCTCTGCTTTCTGAAACCAAAAGAGAAAATGCTGGAAAATCTCAGCAGGTCTCTCAGCATCTGTAAGGAGAGAAAAGAGCTGATGTTTCAAGTCTAACTGACCCTTTGTCCCCTCGTGCTAGCCATCACTATCTGATAGAGGGCTCTCACTGTCCACCCTATATAACCCTCTGATTCTCTTATATGTCTCGATTAAGTCACCTCTCAACCACCTTCTCTCTACAGCCTCAAGTCCCTCAGCCTTTCCTTGTAAGACCTTCCCTCCGTATCAGACAACATCCTAGTAAATCTCCTCTGAACCCTTTCCAAAGCTTCCACATCCTTCCTATAATGCGGTGACCAGAACTGTACATAATACTCCAAGTGCGGCCGCACCAGAGTTTTGTACAGCTGCAGCATCACCTCATGACTCCGAAACTGTATCTCTCTACCAATAAAAGCTGTACGCCTTCTTAACAACCCTATCAACCTGGGTGGCAACTTTCAGGGATCTCTCTCGACTCACACTCTTGAACCTGATCTGCTGTCCTTTCTCCAACTCTGTACGATAACACAATGCGACTCTTCTTTTTAATTTCAAAACAAATCACCCAGTTTAACTCCCAGGCAGGCTCCAGCAGTGGTCATGTGCAACTTTAATTGAAACCATAATGAAAGTTACAAACTGTGATCATCTTATAAACCAAGCAATGCTAATCCAAAAGTGTCACAGTGGTATAAACCTCACACAGTGTACTTCTGAAAAATAAATCCTGGACAGGTCCAAATTCAAGCTCGAACCACAACAGACAGAGGTCATGAGAGGACAAGACAGCAGGCCTGTAAGCCAGTGATTTCACCTGTCTCTCTAACACCTGTCTCTCTAACATGTAATAGTTGCACTCAAATCTACATATCAGCATTTGGCTTGACGTCAGCTATGAGCTGACACCAGTTCAGCTGAGGATGTGATCTCCACACTGAACACTCATCCACTGAAACAGGAGAGTCCATCAATATTTTGATAATTCTATTATTGTTTTTAATGCGCCAGCTGTCATTATAGGCGTAAAGCACATAATGGTGCTAAATAAATGCACCTTTGCAGATATAATGAGAACCCATTAGGCAACATGTTATGAATTGAAAGCCCGAGATTTTACAATCTTTTTTTTTACATTTCAGGCCACACGAAGAATTAGTTCTTAGCCTAAGTACAAATTGGATTTGAATAGTTAGATGCTCGTTTTTGAGCCAGACTCGTTCAGCTGGAGGGCCTTTTAATGTGCTGTAGACCTCTGTGACTTTATTATATTCTCTCCCCGTGTATAGATATCGGGATCTCTGAAACACATCAGATTGTACATCCTACATACGAACACACTTGGATGTGGCAGATAGAGAATACCTCGGGACAGAAAACGTACAGGTATTGCAGAGTGAGGCTGCTCACTATTAGTCAGGGACAGGCATGAATATGAAGAAGGTATTTGGTTGAAAACAGACCAAAGTCCCTTTGACAATGGAATAATTTACAGGGAGGATGCTGGAGCTGTCTTCCACGCTGATGGGGGTGGGCAGTAGTGTAGGAGGAATATTTACTGCATCTGCTGCACCCGATGTGGCCTCCTCTATATTGAGGAGACAGGCCGCCTACTTGCGGAACGTTTCAGAGAACACCTCTGGGACACCCGGACCAACCAACCCAACCGCCCCATGGCTGAACACTTCAACTCCCCCTCCCACTCCACCAAGGACATGCAGGTCCTTGGACTCCTCCACCGCCAGACCAGAGCAACACGACGGCTGGAGGAAGAGCGCCTCTTCTTCCGCCTAGGAACCCTCCAACCACAAGGGATGAACTCAGATTTCTCCAGTTTCCTCATTTCCCCTCCCCCCACCTTGTCTCAGTCCCACCCCTCGAACTCAGCACCACCTTCTTGACCTGCAATCTTCTTCCTGATCTCTGCCCCCCCCCCACCAACACACACTCCGGCCTATCACCTTCACCTTAACCTCCTTCCACCTATCGCATTTCCAACGCCCCTCCCCCAAGTCCCTCCTCCCTACCTTTTACCTTAGCCTGCTTGGCACACTCTCCTCATTCCTGAAGAAGGGCTCATGCCCGAAACGGCGATTCTCCTGCTCCTTAGATGCTGCCTGACCTGCTGCGCCTTTCCAGCAACACATTTTCAGCTCAGTGTAGGAGGAATATCACTAGGTTCGCAACTCAGATGAATGCTCTGGGAACATGGGTTTAAATTCCACCACAGGAGCGAGTGAAATTCAAGTTTAGTTTATAAAATCTAGAATTTCAAAGGTCATTGAGACCATAGAGCTATCATCAGTTGCTCTCAGGATCCACCTGGTTTACTAATATCCTTGAAAGAAGGAAATTGCCATCCTTACCTGGTCTGGCCTACATGTGACTCCAGACCCAGTTTGAGAGGGGCAGACTCCAGTTTGAGAGGGGCAATGAATTCTAGTCTTGCTATCTCAAGCAAGGATAGAGAAACAATTTTGACTTTCCTGGTATTTTATCCAGATCGAGGGGAGTTTACCCACCTCCTCCTATTGTGTCTATTTAGTTTAGCGTGTTTGCACAACATTTCAGCCACTGTTCAGGTCAAGACTTCTCCGCTGGATTGCCTTTTCAATTTGGATTAGATGCCCGATAGTATGGAAACAGGCCGGTTGGCCCAACAAGTCCACACTGACCCTCCGAAGAGTAGCCCACCCAGACCCATTCCCCCCTACCCTGTATTTACCCCTAATGCACCTAACACTATTGGTAGTTTAGCACGGCCAATTCACCTTTTTAGACTGTGGGAGGAAACCAGAGCACCCGGAGGAAACCCACGCAGACACGGGGAGAATGTGTAAACTCCACACAGTCAGTCGCCTGAGATAGGAATCGAACCCAAGTCCCTGACGCTGTGAAGCAGCAGTGCTAACCACTGAGCAACCGTGCTGTGATTTGTTAATGACTATCACGCCCAGCGGTTCTGCTTTCACCCACCAGCATAGACACCTTCTCTGTATCTAGCCTGTCATTTAAGATCTCTGACGTGTCCTCCTATAACTCTGACCCAACGCATAATGACAAGAATGGTCCTGCGATTACAAATGCTTCACAGAACATGGTGGAAGACATTGAAAGGAAAAGATCATTTGCCTTCAGAGAGACGCAAAGCAAGCAGCACAATCTGAAGACCTTTCTTGAACAGATTAAGCTTGTGTGACAGAGATTTTCAAACCTCCTTCTTTTACTTATAAATCAAGAATAGACCCAGCAAAATAATCAGTTTTATGTTTAAAACTTGCCACCACTTGATGAGGACTTCTACTCATCAAAACGGTAGGAAGGCCACTTTCCATTACTTGGGGAGTCATCTCTGCAGTGTGGAAACAGGCCATCGAGTCAGCACGAACCTCTGAAAAGCATCCCACCCAGGCCCATCCCATCTCTGTAACTCCGCATTTCCCGTGGCCAATCCGCCCTCGCCTGCACATCCACAGTTGGACCGTAGGGAGACACCCACGCAGCCACGGGGAGAATGTGTAGTATGAGGCTGGAATCAAACCCAGGTCCCTGGCGTCGTGAGGCAGCGTTACTAACCACTGAGCCACTGTGCTACCCAAACATCCTCTGGCAGATCAAAAGGGTGAGCAACAGACTCCATTGGAGCCCAGACTTGCTATTGGAGAAAGAATTTGGTGCAGTTTTGGGTTTAAAGTAAATGGGAAGCAATTCTGTTCGGTCCCGCAACTATTTCTCCAACGAAGATAACTTTAAATGATCCTCTCAGGGGGTTGAAACTCAGAATTCTTAAAGCTGCATTCTCATAATTTGGGTCCCAATTAATCTACTCACGATTGAATGGGAAGGTATGCCTAATATAATTGTTAGGAAACAAATTGCAGAACATTTGACTGAAATACCCTTTTGGAAAGGTGAGATGAGGAAAGAGCATTCCATTTCTATTCCTGCAGGTTAACATCCGACATTGACCCTCCCCGGTCCTGGGAAATTAATGCATTCAGAATATCAAAAGAAGGCGGTAAGCAATTAAGAGATACATGTATTTTATCAGCTCTTAAATCCAGCTGTCATAATTTAGTGAATAACTCAAATTAACGACTGTCATGTGTGTGTGCAGCAAATTTCAACCAACTTCAAGCCTCTATGCTATCACCTCAGCAAAAAGAAATTCACATCCCATAATGGTGTGGCAGATCTACAACCCAGGTCTCCAGTGAATATGTTGTCGATTTCAATTATTGATGCTATAGTGAACATATTAATGATATAGATCTCGGTGTGCAAGGGGACAATTTCAAAGTTTGCAAGTAACACTAAACTTGGAAGCATTGTAAGCTGTGAGGAGAACAGTGTAGAACTCCAAAAGGACATTGACAAGTTGGTGTAAGGATGGATAGATGGCAGACAGCATTTTAGCCAGAGGTGTCATGCGAGTGATCCATCTCGGCCCCCTCCTGTGATCCCCAACATTGCATATACCAGTCTTGGTGGTGTGAGGTAGTTCACTTTGGAAGAAGTAACAGGACTGCAGAGTACTGGACTAATGGTAAAATACTTGGACAGTGTAGATGAACTGAGAGATCTCTGTATCCATGTGCATAAATCCCTGAAAGTTGCCACCCAGGTTGATGGGGTTGTTAAGAAGGCATACGGTGTATTAGCTTTTATTGGTAGAGGGATTGAGTTTCAGAGCCACAAAGTCATTCTTCAGCTGTACAAGACTGGTGCGGCTGCACTTGGAGTATTGCGTGCAGTTCTGGTCACCGCATTATAGGAAGGATGTGGAAGCTTGAGGAAGGGTTCCGAGGACACTGACGAGAATGTTGCCTGGTATGAAAGAAAGGTCTTAAGAGGAAAGGCTGAGGGAACTGAGGCTGTTTTCGTTGGAGAGAAGAAAGTTGATAGGTGACTTAATCGAGACATATAAGATAATCAGAGGGTGATTTTTTGCTTGGATGGTGATGGCTAACACGAGGGGATGTAGCTTTAAATTGAGCAGTGATAGATATTAGGGGTAGTTTCTTTACTCAGAGAGTAGTGGGGGCATAGAATGGCCTGCCTGCAACAGTGGAAGACATGCCAACTTTAAGGGCATTTAAATGGGCATTTGACATATGGATAATAATGGTGTAGGTTAGGTGGCATCAGATTATTTCCACAGGTCGGCGCAACATTGAGGGCCGAAGGGCCTGTACTGTGCTGTAATGTTCTATGTTGCATGTTCTTCAGCTAATTCGATTCACTCCACATGAACCATAGCCATGGAGAGGGATAGGAGCAGACAGTGTGAGAAGGTATTTAATTGGGGGAGGGGAGATTATACTGCTATTAGACAGGAGCTGTGGAGTTTTAATTGGAAACAATTGTTCTCTGGGAAAGGCACAACAGAAATGTGGAGGCTGTTTAAGGACCACTTGTTGTGGGTGTTGGATAACTTTGTCCCACTGAGACAGGCAAGGAATGGTAAGGTGAAGGAGCCTTGGATGACAAAAGTAGAGGAGCTTCTCGCCAACAGGAAGAAGGAAACTTACTTAAGGTTGAGGAAGCAAGAATGTGGTACAGTTTTAGAGGATTAGAGGGTAGTTAGGAAAGAACTCAAAAATGGACTGAAGAGACCTAGGAGGGGGCACAAAAAAGTCTTGGTGGGAAGGATTAGGGAAAACCCAAAGGCATTCTCCATTTACGTGAGGAATAAGAGAATAATCACAGAGAGAGGGTAGGGCTGATCAGGGATAGTGGAGGGAACTAGTGCCTGGAGTCTGAAGGGGTAGGGGAGACCCTAAATGAGTTTTTTGCTTCAGTATTCACCAGGAAGAGGGATCTTGTTGATAGTGAGAACACCATGGACCAGCTTAATAAGCTTGAAGAAATTGATATTAAAGATGTGGATGTGCTGGAAATTCTGGGAAGCATCAAGATAGTTAAGTCCCCAGGGTCAGACCAGACACATCCAATGTTACAACAGGAAATGAGGAATGAGGTTGCTGCACCTCTGGCGATGATCTTTGCATCTTCACTCTCCACGGGAGTAGTACCAGCTGATTGGAGGGAGGCAAATGTTGTTCCTTTGTTCAAGAAAGGGAATAGGGAAATTAAGGACCACTTGTTGTGGGTGTTGGATAACTTTGTCCCACTGAGACAGGCAAGGAATGGTAAGGTGAAGGAGCCTTGGATGACAAAAGTAGAGGAGCTTCTCGCCAACAGGAAGAAGGAAACTTACTTAAGGTTGAGGAAGCAAGAATGTGGTACAGTTTTAGAGGATTAGAGGGTAGTTAGGAAAGAACTCAAAAATGGACTGAAGAGACCTAGGAGGGGGTCAGTCAGTCTTAGGAGGGGGTAGACCAGTCAGTCTTAGGTCGGTGGTAAGCAAGTTGCTGGAAAGGATTCTGAGAGATAGGCTTTATGACTATTTGGAAAAAAACATAGATGATTAAAGTCAGTCAGCGAGCAAGGTTTTGTGAGGGGCAGGTCATGCCTCACAAGTCTTATTGAATTCTTTGAGGATGTGATGAGACAAGTTGACAAAAGTCGAGCAGTGGATGTAGTGTATGTGGATTTCAGTAAGGCATTTAATAAGGTTCCCCATGGTAGGTTCATTCAGAAAGTTAGGAGGTATGGGATACAGGGAAATGTGGCTGTCTGGATACAGAATTGGCTGGCCGAAGTAAGACAGCGGGTGATAGTGGATGGAAAGTATTCCACCTGGAGGTGGGTGACCAGTGGTGTCCCACAAGGATCTTTTCTTGGGCCTCTGCTCTTTGTAGTTTTCATAAATGACTTGGATGAAGAAGTGGAAGGGTGGGTTAGTAAGCTTGCTGATGACTTTAAGGTCAGCAGTGTTGTAGATAGGGTTGGGAGCTATTGTAGGCTGCAACAAGACATTGACAAGATGCGGAGTTGTGCTGAGAAATGGCAGATGGAGTTCAATCTGGATAAATGCAAACTGATTCATTTTGGAAGGACAAATGTGAATGCTGAATGCAAGGTTAAAGACAGGATTCTTGGCAGTGTGGAGGAACACAGATCCCTCAAAGTTGCCACCCAAGTTGATGTGGTTGTTAAGAAGGTGTGTGGTGTTTTGGCTTTCATTAATAAGGGGATTAAGCGCCGTGAGGTTTTGCTGCAGCTCTATAAAACTGTGGTTAGACTACACTTGGAATATTGTGTCCAGTTCTGGCTGCCTCTAGGAAGAATGTGGAAGCTTTAGAGAGGGTGCAGAAAAGATTTGAGTCAAGAGTGTGGTGCTGGAAAAGCACAGGAAGTCAGGCAGCATCCGAGGAGCAGGAGAATCAACGTTTCAGGCATAAGCCCTTAATCAGGAATGAAGCAGAGGAGATTTACCAGGATGCTGCTTGGAATGGAGGCCTTGTCTTATGAAGAGAGGTTGAGTGAGCCAGGGCTTTTCACACTGGAGAGAAGGAGGAAGAGAGGTGACTTGTTAGAGGTGTACAAGGTAATGAGAGGCATAGATAGAGTAGCTAGCCGGAGACTTTTCCCCAGGGCAGAAATGGCTGTCATGAGGAGTCATAATTTTAAGGTGATTGGAAGAAGGTATAGGGGAGATGTCAGAGGTAGGTCCTTTACACAGAGAATGGTGCATGTGTGGAATGCACTGCCAGCGGTGGTAGTAGAGTCAGAGACATTAGTGACATTTAAGCAACTGCTGGACAAGCACATGGACGGCAGTAAATTGAGGGGTGTTGGTCTTAGATTAAGATAAATGCTTGGCACAACATTGTGGGCTGAAGGGCCTGCACTGTGCTGTACTGTTCTATGTTTTATATCAAGGAATAGTTGAAGACACTGGATACGGCAAAGGCAATGGGCCCTAACAACATCCCGGCAATAGTACTAAAGACTTGTGCTCCAGGACTTGCCACACCCCTAGCCAAGCTGTTCCAGTACACTTACCATACTGGCATCTATATGATATTGTGGAAAATTATCCAGGTATATCCTGTGCACAAATAAACAGGAAAAGTCCAATCATCCTATTACCACCCCATCCATCTATTCTCAATCATCAGTAAAGTGATGGAAGGTGTCACCAACAATGCTTTCAAGCAGCTCCTGCTCAGCAATAATCTGCTCAATGACGCCCAGTTTGTGTTCTTCTGGGGCCACTCAGCTCCTGACCTCATTACAGCCTTGGTTCAAACATGGACAAAAGAGCTGAATTCCAGAGGGAAGGTAAGTGTTAAAGCTCTTGACATCAAGACTGCATTCAACCGAGTGTGGCATCAAGGTGCCCTGGCAAAACCAGGATAATTGGGTATCAGGGGCAAACTCTCCAGTGTTTGGACTCACACCTGGCACACAGGAAAATAGCTGTGGGTTGTTGAGGTCAGTCATCTCAGCTTCAGGACATATCTGCAGGATAGTGTCCTAGATCCAACCATCTTCAGCTGCTTCATGATCTCCCTTCCATCATAAGATCAGAAGTGGGGATATTTGCAGATGATTGCAGAATATTCAGCAAAATGTGTGACTCTTCAGATACTGAAGCCGTCCATATTAAAATGCAACAAGATCGGGATAATATCCAGGCTTGGGCTGACAAATGGCAATTAACATTCGCATGACACAAATACCATGCTATGACAATTTCCTGTAACAGACAAACTAACCACCACCCCTTGACATTCAATGGTGTTGCCATCACTGAATCCTGGGGGTTATCATTGACTTGAAACTCAACACGTAAACACTGGCTACTAGAGCTGGTCAGAGGCTAGGAATACTGCGGCGAATAACTCACCTCCTGACTCCCCAAAGCCTGTCTAACGTCTACAAGGCACAAGTCAGGAGTGTGATGGAATACTCCCCACTTGCCTGGATGGGTGCAGCTCCAACAACATTCAACAAGCTTGATACCATCCAGGACAAAAATAGCCTGCTTCTTGATTGGCACCACATCCACAAGTATCCATTCCCTTTACCACTGACACTTAGTAGCAGCAGTATGTAATATCTACAAGATGCACTGCAGAAATTCACCCGAGATCCTGAGACAGCACCTTCCAAACCCATGCCCACTTCCATCCAGAAGGACAAGGGCAGCAGATACATGGGACACGACCCCCTGCAAGTCACCATCCCGACTTGGAAATGTACCTCCAGTCCTTCACTGTCACTGGGTCAACCCACAGCAGGTGGACTGCAGTGATTCAAGAAGGCAGCTCACTACCACCTTCTCAAGGGCAACTAAGGATGGGCAATAAATTCTGGCCCAGCCAGCGATGGCCACATCCCACAAATGAATTTAAAATAATGAGGTTCAACGCAGAGGTGATGCACATTGTTCCAAAAAACATTAGAATACTGTTTGGATTAGGGAGTACAATTCTAAAGGGGGTTCAGGAGCAGAGCGACATGGCTGTCCATGTGTACAGATCATTGAGGGTGGCAGGCCAAGTGGAGAGAGAAGTTAATAAAGTATACAGTGTCATTGGCTTTATTAATAGGTTAATCGAGGGACAAGAACAGGGAGGTGATGGCCTCGTGACATTAGCATGAGACTATTAATCCAGAGAGAAAGTGTTGGAGATCAGAGTCAAAGAATTCTGGCGTTTGAAGGGCTTATGTCAACAGTCCTGCTCCTCGGATGTGGCCTGACCTGCTTTGACTATTCATCCAGAGACCCAGTTAATATTCTGGAGACCTGGATTTGAATCACACTGTGGAAGATGGTGGAACTTGACTTCAATAAATATCTGGGACTTTACTGTCTAATGTTGGAAAAAAACAGTTTAGTTCACTAAGGAAACTGCTGTCCTTGCTTTCTCTGGCCTACATTTGACCTCACAGTGATGCTCTTCACTCTGAACTGCCCTCTGAGTATATCAGAATGGGCAGTAAATGCAAGGCCAGTGATACCTACACCATGTGAATGAGTGTGATGTTGAATTTGTGACTCTCAGCTGAAATATTGTATACGGTTGTGGGTGCCACATAATGGGAAAACTGTGCGATACATTGGAGAGAGAAGATAAATTATTTGCAAGAATGGTTCCATGGATGAGAAACTTCAGTGATGACAATAGATTGAAGAGGGTGGGACTATTCTCCTTGGGAAGGAGGAGGCTGGGAGGAAATTTATAGAGGGTTTCAAAATGATGAGTGGGCTGAATAGAGAAAACGGGGAGAAGCTGTAATACTTGGAAAATTTTTAAAAATGAATAAGAGGCCATAGACTTGAAATGATGTGCAAATGATGTAAGGGTGTCATGAGAAAATACTTTCTCACACCGGGAATAGTTAGGATATGGAATGCACTACCACTAAATGTAGTCATAGAATCATACAGCATGGAACAGGTCCTTTGGCCCAATTAATCCACGTCAACCATGTTCCCAAACTTAACTAGTGCCATTTGCTTGCATTTGGCCTATATCCCTCCAAAGCTTTCCTGCACCCAAGTTCATGCACTTACCCAAAAGTCTTTTCAACGTTGTAACGGGACCCGCATCCCTCACGTTTCCTGGAAGTTCATTCCACACACAGGCCATGGAGTGCAGAGAATGCGACAGAGATATTACATGTGGAATTCCTTGAGCGTTCTCCATTAAAAGAGATTAAAGCAGAGCAGAATGGATTCCCTTAAGAATGAATTTAGATTACTAAAGTTCGTATTGATTAGGATGACAGTGCATTAGAATATACTGTATATAATGCATTAGAATATACTGTATATAATGCAGGAGTAATTCAGAGGAGAGCAAATGATATGAGAGCAGAGTAGATAAATGCAGATTAGGTTGAAATAGATTGCAATAGATAGTTGGAGTAGATTCATTGAGATTAGAATGGATTGGATCGAGTTAAGGAGTAGATTAGATGATTATATTGGCAATCACTGAAGAACTTTGAAACTACATGCAACAACAAAATTCATATTAGCACACTTACCATGACAAAACACCCGAACGTATATATAGAGTGTCATAGAGATGTACAGCACGGAAACAGACCCTTCGGTCCAACTCATCCATGCCGACCAGATATCCCAACCTAATTTAGTCCCATTTGCCAGCACTTGACCCATATCCCTCTAAGCCCTTCCTATTCATATATCCATCCAGAAGCCTTTTAAATGTTGTAATTGTACCAGCCTCCACCACTTTTCTCTGGCAGCCTATTTCATACACGCACCACCCTCTGCGTGTAAAAGTTGCCCCTTGGGTGCCTTTTAAATCTTTCCCCTGTCACCTTAAAACTATGCTCTCTAGTTTTGGACTCCAATACCCTGTGAAAAGACCTTGTCTATTCATCCTATCCATGCTCCTCATGATTTTATAAACATTTCTAAGGTCACCCACTCAGCCTCTGACACTCCAGGGAAAGTAGCCCATTCAGTCTCTCCCAATAGCCAAACCCTGCAGCAACATCCTTATCAATCTTTTCTGCACCCATTCAAGTTTACCAACATCCTTTCTATAGCAGGGAAACCAGGATTGAATGCAATATTCCAAAAGTGGCCTAACCAATGTATTGTACACTCTGAACATAGCTCCCAATTCTTATACTCAGTGCCCTGACCAGTACTTTACTACTACTACTTTACTTTGTCTTTACTACTTTGTCTACCTGTGACTTCACCTTCAAGGAACTGTGAACCTGTACCCCAAAGTCTCTTTGTTGGCAACACTCCCCAGGACTTAATTACCAAGTATATAAGCCCTGCCCTCATTTGCCTTATCAAAGTACAACACCTCACACTTATCTAAATTAAACTTCATCTGCCACTTTTTGGCCCATCTGACCAAGGTAAGATAACCTTCTTCACTGTTCACTATAGCACCAACCATGTCAATAATTTGCCGTCAATTCCCTGGGCTTCTACCTTAGCAGTCTCCTTGTGTGGACTGTACAAAATACATTCTGGATGTCCATATAAACAACATCCTTAGACATTCCCCTGTCTCTTCAAAATGTTCAATGCGTTTTGTCAGGCATGAATCCATGTTGTGTCCCCCTGATTTATTGAAAATGTTCAAGGTTTTCAGTTACCCCATCCTTGATTATGGACGCCAACAATTTTCCCACCACAGATGTTAGGCTAACTGGCTTGTAATTCCCTGGTTTTCCTCTGTTGCCCACCTTAAAAAGTAGAATAACATGCAATTTCCCAATGCCAAGGGTGACTCCTGCGTCTAGGGAACTCTGAAAGATTTTGCAAGGGCACAATGTGCTCCCTTACTTCCTTTAACATCCTTGAATGGAAACTGAGGGATTTGTCACTCTTTAATTCTGTTGATTTCCTCATTACTGTGTTTTACTTATGTTAATTTCATTCAGTTCCTTTCCCCAATCCACTATTGATTTCCTCAAGGTTCCCAGCATGTTATTCTTCTTTCACAACTGGAAGTACTGAGGCAAAGTAATTATTCACATTCCCATGTATCTGCTGAAACTTTGGAAATAGCATGCTTCCAGGGTTAGAATGCTGAGAGAATTATACTACCAGTACGGTTCTTACCAAGACTGATTTATATGTGTTTTCTTATTTCAAGAAGTATGCATTGCAAAGCCACTGATGATGAAGATAGATGACAGCATTTAGAATTCTCCAACGTGACCAGCTCTGTCGACTGGAAATTCCATTAAAGTGGACAAACCTTTCATCATGGATGTTCAAGACGAAGGATGCTACAATATATAACCTTGTGATCTCACCTAACTATCTTCACAATGTCCTATTCCATTGTCCCAATAGCTATTAAATGTTGACCATTCGAGAACTGATGTATTCTCCCATATGACCAAGTGACACATCAGCAGACAGTTACATAATTTGCTGCATTAAATAAAATGTTCTTATCATTTCCTATGGTTCCGTGTTGAATTCTGTTTGAAATCATTAAAATGCACTGTATCCTCAAGTCATGACTCTATTCTCTACTACAAGCCTGTCTAACTCAGCCTTGAGTAACCCCAATAGACCCAGCCTCTACTCTCATGAGGGTTCAGAATTTCCCAAGCTAATTCAAGACAACTTTTCAGAAAAAAGAAACTGAATGACACTAATAGTTCCGAAATTGAACATGTTAGATATAAAAATACCATGTGGGGCTCAGTGGTTAGCACTGTTACCTCACAGCGCCAGGGACCTGGTTTGATTCCCACCTCAGACGACTGTCTGTGTGGAGTTTGCACATTCTCCCCATGTCTGCGTGGGTTTCCTCCCACAATCCACAAAGATGTGCAGGCCAGGTGAATTGGTCATGTTAAATTGACCATAGCGTTAGGTGCATTAGTCGGGGTAAATATAGGGTTGGGGAATGGGTCTGGGTGGGTTACTCTTCAGAGGGTTGGTGTGGACTTGTTAGGCTGAAGGGCCTGTTTCCATACTGTAGGTAATCTAATCATGTGATCTGTTGCTGTTTTCAAACAGTGAGACTGAAATATTTCAGGGGTGTTACACAATCAGGAAAACACTCAAGAGTGAAGTCAGGATATAGATCGAGAGAGGGAACAAGGGAGTGAAAGAAAGAGAAAATGAGATGGTGGTCCGAGCTCTCCTCCTGGATAATTGAAGTTAAAAATCACACAACACTAGGTTATAATCCAATAGGTTTAATTGGAAGCACTAGCTTTCGGAGTGACGCTCCTTCATCAGGTGATCAGGAGCGTCGCTCCGAAAGCTAGTGTGCTTCCAATTAAACCTGTTGGACTATAACCTGGTGTGGTGTGATTTTTAACTTTGTACACCCCAGTCCAACACCGGCATCTCCAAATCATGGATAATTGAAGTATGAGTTAAGCCCCCAAGTTCCTTTGTTCCTGCACATGTGTATTTGTACAGTTCTCTTTCCAAGATGCACCACTCCCATTTGTCAGCATTTCGATAAATCTACTATGTGTCTCTCTGATTCACCAGACTTCTTAAACTTTACTGAAAAATGTGGCTAATCTCTTCACTCCTTACCTCTGTGAAATTACCCCTTGTGAACCCAAGTCCAGGTCACAAATATATATAGGATAGAGCAGTGTCGAATACAAACTCAAAGGTAGGTACAGTGCAAGTTTATATGCTCAGGTTGGCATCTCTTGTTGGGTCACCCTGTCATTGTCTCCCTCTCTCAATCTGAAGATCAAAGGAAGTGATTGGTTCAGAGAGATTAATGGAGAATGGATTTGGGTGGGATACTCTTTGGAGGGTCAATGTGGACTTGTTGGGCCAAAGGGCCTGTTTCCACACTGTGGGGATTCTATGCAGGGATTCAGTGATAAAATAGAGAAAGAGATAGGGATTGAGCAATTAAAATGGGGAGGAAATAGAGAAATAAGGAAGAGAGAAATCATCAGAAAAAGCCTCTTTTCACTTTCTTTCTCTTTCTCCCCTCTCTGTCCCAATGTTTCACTCTCTATACCTCACACTTTTACATCTATGGCTGATGTGAAGCTTGAAAGCATTTTGCACCAAGAGAAGTCTGGGGTAGAACTTCAAAGTGACATGGACAGACCGATGTAATGGGCAGACAAGGATCTGATGCAACTCAGTACAGGGAAATGTGGACCAATTCATTTTGGTGGGTGTTATGGCTGTGGTACAAGGAGTGCACTGATAACCAAAATTCACCAATCCACCAGTCGCAGTGTCAGTGCAAATATATTGATTCAAAAACCACAATGACTAATAGCATCATTTTCGTTCAACCATCCAGAACAAAAGGAACCTGGCCTGATTTCTTTAATGAACTCAAAATAAAGCATATGTTAGAAAACAAAATTTATTAGTAAAGAATGCTGTTTAATATTGAAACTATACTCTGAAATTAAAACTAGATCCCCTAAGTCCACACGCAGACAAACACAGCACACAAAAATAGTTTCTGCAGCGGCCATTTTAAAAAGAAAATAAAGTACAAAAGGGACGAATCACTACTACTCAAGCTTCCAGGAAATAAAAGATAAAATGTGATGAAGTCTCATAGAGTTATACAGCACAGAAACAGATCTTATGGTCTAACCAGTCCATGCAGACCATAACCCCAAACTCAACTAGTCCCACCTACCTGCATTTGACCCACATCCCTCCAAACCTTTCCTTTTTGTTAACTTATCCAAATGTCTTTTAAATATTGTAACGATACATGTAACCACCAATGCCTCTGTCATTTCATTCCAAGCTGTTACCATACGGGGTAAACCCTTCTTGCTAATTTAAACCAGACACACAGAAAAACTCACCTCACCTCATAATCTGTTGAAGTACGAGTGGCAAAGGACTACCAAATGCCACTATTTAAAGAAAAAAATAACAATTTATTCTTTAACTCCAAGAAAAGACAAGAGAACTTTAACCAACAACTAGCAACATTGTAAGCCTCCTTTGTCTGATTGGTTTATCTACCTCCCACCCCCCACTCTACAACAATACATTGATCTGATAAAACCCACCCCAATTAAGTTTAATTAAAAAATCAAATTTAAAAACCAGTCAGCTTTTGGTCTCCCCTTTGTATTTTCCTCTGGAGATTTCTCTGGGTCTTTTCTTCGGTCTTCTGCTTGACAAATATGACATGAAAACCTACCTTCCACAGGGCAATTCTGTAGGCCATATGGTGCTCTTTGCTACTCTGACTGACTGTTCAAATTACCCGATTTCTATACCCCAAAACATCGGACCATCTCATTGGCTTGATGTCATCAAAACAGTAAAATTCAAATTCAATTGGATTTTGTTTTCTTGGGCCATAATTTAAACTGATTGGCCAAATTTGAATTTGTTGTGCACCATGGCAACTCAGCTCCAGCTATTTGTTTCACAGCCAAATGTTACATCTTTTAATTTCTTAGCACACCTATGCTTGTTATAGGCAAAAGTGAGGACTGCAGATACTGGAAAGCAGAGTTTAGATTAGTATGGTGCTGGAAAAGCACAGCAGGTGAGGCAGCATCCGAGGAGCAGGAAAATCGACATTTCGGGCAAAAGCCCTTCATCAGGTTCCTGACGAAGGGCTTTTGCCCAAAACGTTGATTTTCCTGCTCCTCGGCTCTATGCTTGTTATGTCTGTGCCAGCTTTCACTCTCTCTTAAAGGTACAGTACACATCTACAACATCATGACAAAACATCAAACCACAGTTCGTATGAAAAAGTTGCCTCTCTTGTCTTTTCTTGAATCTTTTCCGTCTCACATTGAAAATGTACCCCCCAGCTTTGAATGCCCCACCCTTGGGAAAATACCTTTATCATCACCTTTTCTGTGCTGTCACATAAATCTCAATAAGATCACCCCTCAACCTCCCACTCTTCAGTGAAAAAAAAAGTCCCAGTCTATTTTTATATCTCAAACCCTACATTCAGGGCAATATCCTGGTAAATCCTTTCCAGACTCCCCCTATAGCAGGGCAATCAGAGCTGCACACAATCCTTCAGAAGAGGCTTTGCTAACATCCTCAACTTCAAAATGATGTCCCAACTCCTGTACTCCAAGGTCTGAGCAATGAAGGCAAGAGTGCTCAGTGCCTTCTTAACTACACAGTTTACATGTGATGCAAACTTCAAAGAATTAGGTATCCCCAGATTGATCTGTTCTACAACACTACCTCATGGATCTCTTGTCAGAGAAGGTGAATTGCTGCCAACCAAACACTAATGATCGAAATCTATTTTTGGTTCCAAAAAACTTGGAAAAGAGTCCTTGGTCTTATTTTTTTGCTTTTACCAAGTAGACAGAAATGCTGGTTTATGGAAAATTATTGGTGTGGTCTGAGCACAAGCTGGTTTGACTAACTGACTGTCTTGATTGATTACAGAGTGTAACGCGAGCTATTCAAAACAGAGCCGATTTCTTCACATGACAGTATCAGTTGACACGTTGTCAAGTTAGCGTCATCACATCGCTCTCTTAAAGGAACATCCTTGTTGGATCATCGCTAGCTGCAATATCACAACAGAAACTGAACAGAAGTAAACCATTCGGCCCATCAAGCCTGCTTTGTCATTCAATATGATCATGGGCTTCATCTCCACTTTCCAACCTGCTCCCCATCAACCTTGATTTCTTGAAAGGACAAAAGCCCCAGCGTGAAATATGTTCAACAATGAAGCATTTGGCACTTCCAAAGATTCACAATCCTTTCAGATGAGAAATTCCTCCTAGCCATAGTCTGAAATATATTTTAGATTCCCCCAAACAGGGGAAAATAATCTCTCAGCACCCAAGCAATTTTGCCTTTAACCAAAATCCTGAACATGTCAATGAGATAACCTTTCTAAGTTCCTGAGAATATAGATAGAATCCCTATATTGTAGAAGAAAGCCATTCAGCCCATCAAGACTGGAGCAACCCTTTGGAGAGCATCCCTTCCAGAACCACCCTCCCTGTAACTCCACGCTCACCGTGGCTATTCTCCCTCACCTATCTCTGGACACTACGCAGGATGCACTATGTCCAATCCACCTCGCCAGCACATCTTTGGACTGTGGTAAGAAACTGGACCACTCAGAGGTAACGCATGCAGACATGGGAGCAATGTGAAAGCTCCTCGCAGACAGTCACCCAAGGGTGGAATGAAAGCTGTGTCCCTGGCGCTATGAGGCAGCAATGCTAATCACTGAACCCATGCCCGCCCTTCCCCCCCTCTCCAAGCCCCTGAGTTCCTTGCATTTGTTGGTGAGGTTGGGGCTGGTGTGGTATCAGCATAAGCTAACCACCGGACCATTCTGTTAGAATAAAATAACAGCACTTATGTAATTGTCAGTCTTTGTTAGGGTGAAGTACACTATCAGATCAATGTGCTCTTGTACAAAGCCTCCCCTCTGTACTTTGACCATTAGATTTCTGTTTATTTTGTGGTCAAATCCTCAGCAAAACAGCGTCTGTCAATCTAATCATGGCTCTTTCTCGCATCACTGTGCTCGTTTCCTTTATGCTTCAGATGTTCTGGGTCACCCACTCTGCAGGTAGGTAACTCATTCAAAAATCAGGGATCAGCAGATTACTGTCACCAACCATTCTCACTCAGAAAGCACAAATCATTACAAGGGTCGCGGCTCCTTTCTCTTTTACACTGATTTTGTTCAATCTGAAAGGACACTGGTAGTTGCTCGACAGGAGCGGTTTCGTGTATTCTAGGGTGCCCCTGTTCTGGACAAGTGAGCAGATTGGAAGAGAGCTTACTTTCAAAGTTGAGGACGTGTTGGGTGGGGTCAACGCAGAGAGGCTGCTTCCTCCTGCAGTCCTGGTCTCCAAATGGTCACGTATGGGAAAACAGCAAAGTGTAATAACGTGAAAGGTTGCTCCCTGGAGAATAGCCAAGCTCCGACAGGGTGGATTGAAGAAGATAAAAGCCCCTGTAATTGAAGGGTCAGTGGCAGTATGGATACACAAGGAGTAGAAAGCAGACAATGTGGTGAAGGAATGAAAAAATGCCAGGGATCTTCAGGATCTCAGACAGCACTGTCTAGAGAGAAGCCAAATAAACTGATTCAGTGATGAAGTGGGCTTGAGGAGTGGTAACCTCGTGCTCAGTGCCACTTTACCCCTTCATTTGTTTAAGCAAAGAGAGACCTGCAGGCTTTGAGAGAAGATCGCCAGCAGACAGGAAGTGCATTAGGTGAGTGTGATGTTAGGGTGATGGGAGTACAGTTGGGTGCCAGAGAGGTGGGGAATTCAAATTTGAATTAGCTTTATTGTCACATGCATGCATATGAGTACAGTGAACGGTTTACAAGTCACCTATTATGGCACCATCTTAGGCACCAAACCACTTGGGGTCAGATTGTTAAGTACAAATTCTTAAGGGAAAAGGTTAGCAATATAAAGTACAGAAATAAATTATCAAATTAGAAAAATAAGAGATCAGAATAATAGCTGTTCCAACCCAGACTTCACCTAGAGGTCAGGAATGCCAGGAGTCGAAGTCTGCTCTGAAACCGTGAGCTCGAGTCCACATTGAGGCCGGGGGTCTGCACTGGCTTTCACCCCAGACATCCCTGATGCCATCTGAGGATGGGAGGTAAAAGGAAAAAGAAATAAAAATGTGAAATGGGAGAGAAAAAGGAAAAGAAATGGACGCAGTGGACAACATACTCCATTGCCATGTGGTGTCCATTGGGTGACAAGTACACAGTGGGTAGAGGGTCAGGGGGTGGAGTGCTAGAGTTCTGTGCGTGGGGTACAGGTGTTGGGGGGGTGGGGGAGGTGGATGGGTGCAGATGAGGCCTGGAGTGGGGCAGTGTGTCAGAAGTGAGCAAGGGGAAAACTGGGTGTTCATGTTGGATCGAGGGCATACAGAGATAGAGAGTGGCTTGTTAGCTCAGGGTCTGCATGAGGTATAGACAGGAACCATACCTTACGAGCATGGTGGGAGGGATGGCTGAACACCTCTTCAGGAGTTAGATGGTGTGTTTAACAAATCTAACTTTTCCTGAGTAGTTATTTATCTAATTTGATCAGAACCTTCTGAATTCTTTTAATTTATAAGAAGAATTTCAGAGGCTCCTAGATGGCAAAGAATTACCCAGCAGAAAATTTAATTCCCCAGGCAGTCCCTTCAGAGTCCTCTCTGACATGGACTCTTCCCCTTACTCACCTCCCTTCTACATTGCAACAGCAACTGAATGTTGTTTCACGTCTGAGGGATTGGATTTACATGTATTCAGAAACGCAAGGACTTATTTGGGACAGTGAACATGGCTTTGCGCATGGGAAACTGTGTCTCAAAAACTTGATTGAGTTTTTTGAAGAAGCAATGAAGAGGATTGATGAGGGCAGAGCAGTGGACGTGATCTACATGGACCTCAGTAAGGCATTCGACAAGTTTCCTCATGGTAGACTGATGGCATTCGACAAGTTTCCTCATGGTAGACTGGTTAGTAAGGTTAGATCACATGGAATATGAGGAGAACTAGCCACATGGATGCAAAATTGGTTTGAAGACAGAGAGTGGTGGTGAGACTTGAGGCCTGTGACCAGTGGTGTGCCGTAAATATCAGTGATGGGTCCACTGCTTTTTGTCATTTAAATAAATGATCTGGATGTGAATATAGGAGGCATAGTAAGTAAGTTTGCAGATGACATTAAAATTGTGGCATAGTGGACAGCGAAGAAGGTTATTTCAGAGTACAACAGAACCTCGATCAGATGGGCCGAGGAGTGGCAAATGGAGTTTGATCTAGATAAATGTGAGGTGCTAAATTTTGGTAGGGCAAACCAGGACAGGACTTATACACTTAATGGTAATGTTGCTGAACAAAGGAAATAAGGGTTATAATTCCTTGAAAGTGGAGTTGCGGGTAGATGGGGTAGTGAAGAAGACATTTGATAGACTTGCCTTTATTGATCATTGCACTGAGTTTTGGGGTTGGGAGGTCATGTTGCAGTTGTACAGGATATTGTTTCGGACACCTTTGTAATATTACATTCAGTGCTGGTCTCCCTGCTATTGGAAAGACGTTGTTAAACTTGAAAGGGTTCAGAAAAGATTTACAAGGATGTTGCCAGGGTTGGAGGGTTTGAGCTGGGAGAGGCTGAACAGGCTGGGGCAGTTTTCCCTGGAGCATCAGAGGCAGGGGGATGACCTTATAGAGGTTTATAAAATCATGAGGGGCATGGATAGGGTAAATAGACAAGGTCTTTTCCCTGGGGTGGGGGAGTCTAGAGATCATAGGTTTGAGAAGGGAAAGATATAAAAGGGACCTAAGGTGTAAACTTTTCACACGGAGGGCTGTGCATGGATGGAATGGGTTGTCAGAGGAAGAGGTGGAGGTTGGTACAATTACAGCATTTTAAAGGCATCTGGATGGGTACATGAAAGGAAAGGGTTTAAAGGGATATGGGCAATCTGCTGACAAATAGGACTAGATAATTTAGGATATCTGGTCGGCACGGACAAGTTGGGCCAAAAGGTCTGTTTCCATGCTATACAGCTCTTTGATTCTATGCCTCTATAAATAGTTTCATGATTTTTTTTAACAATTCTATCAAATCTTCTCCCTACCTCCGAGCTCCATATAACTGAGCTCCTCCATTGTCAGAACCATTCAATCTAATATCCTCTGTACCCTCTCTGCAGCATTCGCACCCTTCCTATTGCTACCTAAAAATGAGACCTAATTTTTTTTCTTTTAAATATTCTGTTTTTTCTGTTAATTAAACGAAGGATCCTGATACGATGGTATGGATTCTCTGCTGCTTGAATAAGGACCCTTCAAGCTCCAAGAAAGATTAACTTGATCTTATTAAATTCTGCAGGCTGTTGGTGGAGACCAGGCAGCTGCTCAGGGTGGATCTCACCAGTTCCTCGGCTATCTTACATGTCTATCTGGCTATTCACCCTGTCCATGCCCCTCATGATTTTATAAACTTCATTAAGTTTATGCCTCAGCCTCTGACACTTCAGGAAAAACAGCCCCAACCCATTCGGCCTCTCCCTATAGCTCACACCCTCCAACCCTGGCAACATCCTTGTAAATCTTTTCTGAACCCTTTCAAGTTTAACAACATCTTTCCTCTAGCAGGGAGACCAGAATTGAATGCAGTATTTTAAAAGTGGCCAAACTAATGTCCTGAACAGCCACAACATGACCTCCTATATTCAATGCACTGACCAATAAAGGCTAGCATACCAAACGCCTTCTTCACTATCTTATCTACCTGCGACTCCACTTTCAAGGAGCACTCCAAGGTCTCTTTGTTCAGCAACACTCCCCAGGACCCTTTGACAGAGTGCACATAGGGAAATCATTACCATTGACAGAAGTGTTGGCAATTAGAGGGAAACAAGAAATAGTATAAGCAAATAAAAGATACACAACATGCTCTCATCATCTGGCATGCTGGTGCTGTTTAAAATGGCAGTTGCAGGTTCAATATTAGCTTCCAAAAGAAGATTGGGTAAAAAATATATAGGCCTGTGGAGAAGCAACAGGGGTGCAGGGATGTCAAAGTGCTGACACAAGCTTGATGGATCAAATGGTCTTCTGTACTATGACTCTAAGACTGTGGATGAAGGAAGAGTTGGGGGACATAAATTTCAGGCAGTTACTAATAATTCCAATAACAAAATGGGGAGAATAGACTTCACTCAAGGAAGGGAAAACTATACCACAGGGATTGCTTGAATGTTGGTGTGGAGTTTTCAATACAGAAGCCATTCCATGTGAAACAGTACTGGATGCAACAAAACCTACACTCTGGCTGCAGCACTGAAGACTCCAGAATTAACTGCAGCCGAAACCCACCACTGCACCTAAATCAGACCATTCCAGGAACCTACTTAGCAACGTGAAATATTCTTCAGGCATTGCATGTCCTCCAAGATACTGGAGAGACTCAATCTGGCCATTAGCTTGTGGAGTTTTATTGGTCAGAGTATTGAGTACAGGAGTTGGGAGGTCATGTTGCGGTTGTACAGGACATTGGTTAGGCCACTGTTGGAACATTGCGTGCAATTCTGGTCTCCTTCCTATTGGAAAGATGGTTGTGAAACTTGAAAGGGTTCAGAAAAGATTTACAAGGATGTTACCAGGGTTGGAGGATCTGAGCTACAGGGAGAAGCTGAACAGGCTGGGGCTGTTTTCCCTGGAGCACAATTGAGAAAATGGCTGCAAGGTCGCAACTACGGAGTGAGGGGCCTGCAACACAGAAAAGATCATCAAGGTGTGGGCAAAATCACAAATCGGAGGGGACTTTGAGGCATAACGTGTTTGAAGAATTTATGCATTGGGAAACTGAAGAGGTTGTGAGTCATTGGGAAGGTCACCATAGTTAAGACCATAAGACATAGGAGTGGAAGTAAGGCCATTCGGCCCATCGAGTCCACTCCGCCATTCAATCATGGCTGATGCGCATTTCAGCTCCACTTACCAGCGTTCTCCCCGTAGCCCTTAATTCCTCTAGACAACAAGAATCTATCAATCTCGGCCTTGAAGACATTTAGCGTCCCGGCTTCCACTGCACTCCGTGGCAATGAATTCCACAGGCCCACCACTCTCTGGCTGAAGAAATGTCTCCGCATTTCTGTTCTGAAGTGGCCCCTCTAATTCTAAGGCTGTGTCCACGGGTCCTAGTCTCCTCGTCTAATGGAAACAATTTCCTAGCATCCACCTTTTCCAAGCCATGTATTATTTTGTACGTCTCTATTAAGTCTCCCCTTAATCTTCTAAACTCCAACGAATACAATCCCAGTATCCTCAGCCGTTCCTCATATGTTAGACCTGTCATTCCAGGGATCATCCGTGTGAATCTCCGCTGGACACGTTCCAGTGCCAGTATGTCCTTCCTGAGGTGTGGGGACCAAAACTGGACACAGTACTCCAAATGGGGCCTAACCAGAGCTTTATAAAGTCTTAGTAGTACATCTCTGCTTTTATATTCCAACCCTCTTGAGATAAGAGACAACATTGCATTCGCTTTCTTAATCACGGACTCAACCTGCATGTTTACCTTTAGAGAATCCTCGACTAGCACTCCCAGATCCCTTTGTGCTTTGGCTTTATTAATTTTCTCACCATTTAGAAAGTAGTCTATGCTTTTATTCTTTTTGCCAAAGTGCAAGACCTCGCACTTGCTCACGTTAAATTCCATCAGCCATTTCCTGGACCACTCTCCCAACCTGTCGAGATCCTTCTGTAGTCTCCCCACTTCCTCAGTACTACCTGCCTGTCCACCTAACTTCGTATCATCGGCAAACTTCGCTAGAATGCCCCCGGTTCCCTCATCCAAATCATTAATATATAATGCGAACAGCTGTGGCCCCAGCACCGAACCCTGCGGGACACCGCTCGTCACTGGCTGCCATTCTGAAAAAGAACCTTTTATCCCAACTCTCTGCCTTCTGTTAGACAGCCAATCCTCAATCCATCCCAGCAGCTCACCTCGAACACCATGGGCCTTCACCTTGCTAGCAGCCTCCTGTGTGGCACTTTATCAAAGGCCTTTTGAAAGTCTAGATAGACCACATCCACTGGGTTTCCCTGGTCTAACCTACTTGTTACCTCTTCAAAAAATTCCAACAGGTTTGTCAGGCATGACCTCCCTTTACTAAATCCATGTTGACTTGTTCTAATCAGACTCTGCTCTTCCAAGAATTTAGAAACCTCATCCTTAATGATGGATTCTAGAATTTTACCAACAACCGAGGTTAAGCTGATTGGCCTATAATTTTCCATCTTTTGCCTTGATCCTTTCTTGAACAAGGGGGTTACAACAGCCATCTTCCAATCATCCGGGACCTTTCCTGACTCCAGTGACTCTTGAAAGATCTCAACCAATGCCTCTGCTATTTCCTCAGCCACCTCTCTCAGAACTCTAGGATGTATCCCATCGGGGCCAGGAGATTTATCAATTTTAAGACTTTTTAACTTTTCTAGCACTATCTCTTTCGTAATGGCAACCATACTCAACTCAGCCCCGTGACACCCTTTAATTTTTGGGATATTACTCATGTCTTCCACTGTGAAAACTGACGCAAAGTACTTGTTAAATTCTCCTGCTATTTCCTTATCTCCCATCACTAGGCTTCCTGCATCAGTTTGAAGTGGCCCAATGTCTACTTTAATTGGGAGTTGATTGGGAGTTGCTTTAATCTGAGAAGACAGAAGTGGTGGAGATAACTTCTTGCATTTTTCTTGGCCCACACACAGTGCTGAAAGGCACTTAACTGGTAACTGTTCAATCCAAAAGCCCACAAAAACACTTGAAGTACACGGACTAATTTGTACATTGAAATAACTGCCCACTCTCTGGAAATCAGGTTAGTCATCAACTAAAAGTACCCGCAGTAGAGGCAGCTTGTGTTTCAGCTTGTTGGAAGTTTGCAGAACACTTCTGACCATTGCCAACTGTCTAAAAGATACACTCCCATGGTTTTACACAAACAAACCTGATCTAGACACAGGAGTTCAAATCCCACTGCAGTAACTGGGAAATTTTGTTGAGAGTGGCACAGTGGCTCAGTGGTTAGCACTGCTGTCTCACAGCACCAGGGACCTGGGTTTGATTCCAGCCTCAGTTGACTGTCTGTGTGGAGTTTGTACATTCTCCCCATGGCTGTGGAGGTTTGCTCCCCTTTCCTCCTACAGTCCAAAGATGTTTTAGATTAGGTTAGATTACCTACAGTATGGAAATGTGCAGGTTAGGGTGGATTGGCCATGTTAAATTGCCCATAGTGTTCATGGATATGTAGGTTATGTGCATTAGTCAGGAATAAATGTAGAATAGTAGGGTAGGGGAATGGGGCTGGGTGGGTTACTCTTCAGAGGGTCAGTGTGAACTTGTTGGGCCACTGTAGGGATTTTATGATTCTAACCTTCAATGATAACCTGATGAAGACACAAGCCAAGAATAACGATCCTTCCAATTCCAGAGGGCAAGCCTAAATCTAAACCATATGAAACAAACGTTGGACAATTGTTTGCAGTTCTGAGCACCATCTATTATGCAGGATGCAGTCAACCCTCACCAAGGTCATAGAGTCACAGAGATGTACAGCATGGAAACAGACCCTTCAGTATAAACCCTCCATGCCGACCAGGTATCCCAACACATCTAGTCCCACCTGACAGCACCCGGCCCATATCCCACCAAACCCTGCCTATTCATATACCCATCCAAATACCTCTTAAATGTTGCAATTGTACCAGCCTCCACCACATCCTCTGGCAGCTCATTCCATACACGCACCATCCTCTGTGCGAAAAAATTGCCCCTGAGGTCTCTTTTATATCTTTCCCCTCTCACCCTAAACCTATGCCCTCTAGTTCTGGACTCCCCGACCCCAGGGAAAAGACTTTGTCTATTTATCCTATCCATGCCCCTCATAATTTTGTAAACCTCTACAAGTTCACCCCTCAGCCTCCGACGCTCCAGGGAAAACAGCCCCAGCCTGTTCAGCTTCTCCCTGTAGCTCAGATCCTCCAACCCTGGCAACATCCTTGTAAATCTTTTCTGAACCCTTTCAAGTTTCACAACCATCTTTCCAACAGGAAGGAGACCAGAATTGCACGCAATATTCCAACAGTAGCCTAACCAATGTCCTGTACAGCCACAACATGACCTCCCAATTCCTGTACTCAATACTCTGACCAATAAAGGAAAGCATACCAAACGCCTTCTTCACTATCCTAATTACCTGTGATTCCACTTTCAAGGAGCTATGAACCTGCACTCCAAGGTCTCTTTGTTCAGCAACGCTCCCTAGGACCTTACCACTAAGTGTATAAGTCCTGCTAAGATTTGCCTTCCCAAAATGCAGCACCTCACATTTATCTGAATTAAACTCCATCTGCCACTTCTCAGCCCATTGGCCCAACTGGTCCAGATCCTGTTGAATCTGAAGTAACCCTCTTCGCTGTCCACTACATCTCCAATTTTGGTGTCATCTGCAAACTTATTAACTGTACCTCTTATTCTCACATCCAAATCATTTATGTAAATGACAAAAAGTAGAGGACCCAGCACCGATCCTTGTGGCACTCCATTGGTCACAGGCCTCCAGTCTGAAAAACAACCCTCCACCACCACCTTCTGTCTTCTATCTTTGAGCCAGTTCTGTATCCAAATGGCTAGTTCTCCATGTATTCCATGAAATCTAACCTTGCTAATCAGTCTCCCATGGGGAACCTTGTCGAACGCCTTACTGAAGTCCATATCGATCACATCTACTGTTCTGCCCTCATCAATCCTCTTTGTTACTTCTTCAAAAAACTCAATCAAGTTTGTGAGACATGATTTCCCACGCACAAAGCCATGTTGACTATCCCTAATCAGTCCTTTCCTTTCCAAATACATGTACATCCTGTCCCTCAGGATTCCCTCCAACAACTTGCCCACCACCGACGTCAGGCTCACTGGTCTATAGTTCCCTGGCTTGTCTTTACTGCCCTTCTAAAACAGTGGCACCACATTTGCCAAACTCCAGTCTTCCGGCACATCACCTGTGACTATCTATGATGCAAATATCTCAGCAAGAGGCCCAGCAATCACTTCTCTACCTTCCCACAGACTTCTCGGGTACACCTGATCAGGTCTTGGGGACTTATCCACTTTTAACCAATTCAAGACATCCAGCACTTCCTCCTCTGTAATCTGGACATTTTGCAAGATGTCACCATCTATTTCCCTACAGTCAAGATCTTCCATATCCTTTTCCACAGTAAATCCTGATGTAAAATATTCATTTAGTATCTCCCCCATTTTCTGTGGCTCCATACAAAGGTCACCTTGCTGATCTTTGAGGGGCCCTAGTCTCTCCCTAGTTACCCTTTTGTCCTTAATATATTTGTAAAAACCCCTTGGATTCTCCTTAATTCTATTTGCCAAAGCTATCTCATGTCCTCATTTTGCCCTCCTGATTTCCCTCTTAAGTATACTCCTACTTTCTTTATATTCTTCTAAGGATTCACTCGATCTATCCTGTCTATACCTGACATATGTTTCCTTCTTTTTCTTAACCAAACCCTCAATTTCTTTAGTCATCCAGCATTCCCTATAGTTACCAGCCTTCCCTTTCACCCTGACAGGAATATACTTTCTCTGGATTCTTGTTATCTCATTTCTGAAGGTTTCCCATTTTCCAGCCATCCCTGCGAACATCTGCCTCCAATCAGCTTTCCAAAGTTCTTCCCTAATACCGTCAAAATTGGCCTTCCTCCAATTTAGAACTTCAACTTTTAGATCTGGTCTATCCTATTCCATCACTATTTTAAACGAATAGAATTATGGTCGCTGGCCCCAAAGTGCTCCCCCACTGAGACCTCAGTCACCTGCCCTGCCCATTTCCCAAGAGTAGGTCAAGTTTTGCACATTCTCTAGTAGGTACATCCACATACTGAATCAGAAAATTGTCTTGTACACACTTAAGAAATTCAATTCCATCTAAACCTTTAGCACTATGGCAGTCCCAGTTGATGTTTGGAAAGTTAAAATCCCTTACCATAACTACCCTACTATTCTTACAGATAGCTGAGATCTCCTTAAAAGTTTGCTTCTCAATTTCCCTCTGACCATTGGGGGGGTCTATAATACAATCCCAATAAGGTGATCATCCCTTTCTTATTTCACAGTTCCACCCAAATAACTTCCCTGGATGTATTTCCAGGAATATCCTCCCTCAGCACAGCTGTAATGCTATCCCTTATCAAAAATGCCACTCCCCCTCCTCTTTTGCCTCCCTTACTATCCTTCCTGTAACATTTGTATCCTGGAACATTCAGCTGCCAGTCCTGCCCATCCCTGAGTCATGTTTCTGTAATTGCTATGATATCCCAGTCCCATGTTCCTAACCATGCCCTGAGTTCATCTGCCTTCCCTGTTAGGCCCCTTGCATTGAAATAAATGCAGTTTAATTTATTAGTCCTACCTTGTCCCTGCCTGCCCTGACTCTGACTAATTTCTGTTCTCAGCTGTACCCATCTCAGATCGATCTCTTTCCTCACTATCTCCCTGAGTCCCATCCCCCCACCTTACTAGTTTAAATCCTCCCAAGCAGTTCTAGCAAATTTCCCTGCCGGTACATTAGTCCCACACAACATGATGACCAATACTGTTTTTGCTGCAGTGCTCAAAGTGTTCCAGTGCAACACACCCACGTTTTTCAATTTGATTTTCTGCCGATGTAATGCTTGAATCTGTCTCATGCAGTTTTCCTGCAGGGATCTGAAGCCAATGGCGTGCTGCATAGAGAGAGACGGGCGAATGCAGGACTGGAAGAGCTGAAAAGGGGCTCCATTGAACGGGAGTGTCATGAGGAGGTCTGCTCATATGAAGAACTGAGGGAGGTGTTTGAAGATGGTGAAAGAACAGTACGTCTCAATTCTTCTCCTGTAAAATCTCATTGTTAGAACATAGAACATAGAAGAATACAGCGCAGTACAGGCCCTTTGGCCCTCGATGTTGCGCCGATCCAAGCCCACCTAACCTACACTAGCCCACTGTCCTCCATATGCCTATCCAATGCCCGCTTAAATGCCCATAATGAGGGAGAGTCCACCACTGCTACTGGCAGGGCATTCCATGAACTCACGACTCGCTGAGTAAAGAACCTACCCCTAACATCTGTCCTATACCTACCCCCCCTTAATTTAAAGCTATGCCCCCTTGTAATAGCTGACTCCATACGTGGAAAAAGATTCTCACTGTCGAACCTATCTAAACCCCTATTCATCTTATACACCTCTATCAAGTCACCCCTAAACCTTCTTTTCTCCAATGAAAACAACCTCAAGTGCCTCAGCCTTTCCTCATACGATCTTTCTGCCATACCAGGCAACATCCTGGTAAACCTCCTCTGCACCCGTTCCAGTGCCTCCACATCCTTCCTATAGTATGGCGACCAAAACTGCACACAATACTCCAGATGCGGCCGCACCAGAGTCTAATACAACTGCAACATGACCTCAGTACTCCGGAACTCAATTCCTCTACCAATAAAAGCCAGTACGCCATATGCCTTCTTCACTGCACTATTTACCTGGGTGGCAACTTTCAAAGATTTGTGTACATGGACACCAAGATCCCTCTGCTCATCCACACTACCAAGTATCCGACCGTTAGCCCAGGACCCCATCTTTTTATTACTCTTACCAAAGTGAATCACCTCACACTTAGCTACATTGAACTCCATTTGCCATCTTTCTGCCCAGTTCTGCAGCTTATCTATATCCCGCTGTAACCTGCCACATCCTTCCTCACTGTCTACAACTCCTCCGACTGTCGTATCATCCGCAAACTTGCTCACCCAACCTTCTAACCCCTCCTCCAGGTCATTTATAAAAATGACAAACAGCAATGGTCCCAAAACAGATCCTTCCGGAACACCGCTAGTGACGGCACTCCAAGATGAACCTTTGCCATCAACTACTATCCTCTGTCTTCTTCCAGCCAGCCAACTCCTAATCCAAACCTCCAACTCACCCTCAATGCCATACCTCCGTATTTTTTGCAGTAGTCTACCATGGGGAACCTTATCAAACGCCTTACTAAAATCCATATACACCACATCTACTGCTTTCCCCTCATCCACCTCCTTAGTCACCTTCTCAAAGAATTCAACAAGGTTTGTGAGGCACGACCTGCCCTTCACAAAACCATGCTGACTATCCTTGATCACATTATTCCTATCCAGATGTTCATAAATCCTATCCCTTACAATTCTCTCTAAGATTTTGCCCACAACAGAAGTGAGACTCACCGGCCTATAGTTACCAGGATTATCCCTACTCCCCTTCTTGAACAAGGGAACCACATTTGCTCGCCTCCAATCTTCTGGCACTACTCCTGTAGACAACGAGGACATAAAAATCAAGGCCAATGGCTCTGCAATCTCCTCCCTTGCTTCCCAGAGAATCCTAGGATAAATGCCATCAGGCCCAGGAGACTTATCTATTTTCACCCTTTCCAGAATTTCCAACACCTCTTCTCTACATACCTCAAAGCCATCCATTCTACTTAATTGTGACTCAGTACTCACATTGACAACAATGTCCTGTTCCTGATTGAATACTGACGAAAAGTATTCATTCAGTGTCTCCCCAATCTCTTCAGCCTCCACACGCAACTTCCCACTACTATCCTTGACTGGACCTATTCCTACCCTAGTCATTCTTTTATTCCTGACATACCTATAGAAAGCCTTAGGGTTTTCCCTAATCCTACCGACTAAGGACCTTTCATGTCCCCTCCTTGCTGCTCTTAGCTCTCTCTTCAGGTCCTTCCTGGCTACCTTATAACTCTCAATCGCCCCAATTGAACCTTCACGCCTCATCTTTGTTGTTCCACTGGATCTGACCACTTCCTCTGGTTATTCCAGAGAAGTCAATCTGTGATTGGGTCCCAGATAACACTGTCGTCTAGTCAGTAATCTGTAATTTATTCCACTATTGCAGTCTATTACACAAACATTCGAGTCAATAAACTGTCTATATTCCATTGTAACAGTCCAGTTTGCAATCTACCCTTACTTTGTACTAACTGTCCAGTCTGTAACCCATACTTTATATCACTCTAGCAATCTGTAAAGTGTCAAAATTCCACTATTAACAATCCAGTCGGCCAATTGTGTGTATTTCACTTGAACACTCCAGCCTGTTACTTAACCAAATCCAGTTAAACAATCCAGTCAGTAATTATTCTACTGTAACAGTCCAATCTATAATCTGTCCTTATTCCACTTTAAAAATTCATTTTTAACTCCATTTATTCCTAATCTGTATTCTGACTCCAGCCACACTATAATTCCAGTCTGTAATCTACATCTTAATCCACTTTAATTGTCAAGTCTATAAACTACACCCTATTGCACTATAATAGTCGAACAACTCAGACGGTAATATGCACCTTATTCCATTATTATAGGAAAATCTGTAATCTGCATTTAGTTCTCTGTATTAGTCCTGTCAGTAATCTGTTTTAATTTATCTATAACTGAAATAACTCCACAGAGGCTGGTATCCCGTCACCAAGTCACTCTTTATTTACACAGGGAGAGTCCTTGACACTGATCCAGCTCCCTCAGAGACAGCTCTCAGAGTGAATAGAACCTCTGACACTCCTGTTTATCGCTGAAAAGCCAGGGCTCCCTGATTAGACCCAGGAACTCCTATTTTATGGAATCCCCTGGCTGACCCTGTTATAATCGCTACATTGCTCTCCCTCTAAGTCCCTGGATGTAGGCCCGTTCTTTATCTTGTAGCCTGTCCTGGGGCATTTTCGCACCGGGTCCGGTTCCTCCAACTTAGAATCGGACATGGGCAGCGTGTACCACACCGTAGTTCACCTCTTCCATCTAAAGCATCTCAGAAGAAAGTCATCCTCTTCTTCAGGCAGTAAAGGTGTTGAGGCTGTGACATACACAGAGTCCATCTCAGACTCCAAAGTTGGTTCGATGTTAGATGGTGGGGGAGAACCCCTGGGTTCCAACAGCATTTCTGGCTGGTCAGAGAGTCTGAGCATGTTTTGCTCCTGCCATGTTTTTGGGTTTGCAGTTTTCATGTGGTCCAGAACCGTCATACCTACCTGAACGCTGTACGTCTTGAGCCCTGACCTCCTGCCGATCGGGCCTCTGACCCATGCATGGCTGTTTCCATGGTTTCAGCACCAAACGTTGTCCCTAAAGTAAACTGTCTCTTTCACTTAGAGAAGTCTTTGGTGTTCCTGTTGCCGTTTCACACTCCCCTCCACCCTTTGTCCAGGAAGATCAGGTTTAGCCTGGTGTAGAGTCTTCTTCCCATTAACAACTCTGCTAGAGCTATCCCTGCAGTTGCACAAAGCTTGGTCTGATAATTAAACAGGAACTGGGACAATTTGGTATCGAGTGAAGCTGTGGGCTGTATCTTTATGGCAGCCTTCAAAGTTTGGATCGTTATTTCCACCAGATCATTGGATGATGGATGGTATGGAGCTGTCCTTATAAGCAGAATGCCTTTTGACTTTAGAGAGTACTTTTATTCCCTGCTGATAAATGATGGCCCATTCTCTGTGACCAACACTTCTGGGAGCCTGTGTATTGCGGAGGATGCTTGCAGGTTTTTGATCGAGAGCCCCGTGTTTGACACATTCACTCTATGCATGTCCAACCACTTTGAGTGGCTACCCACATTTCTCCCGCCTTGGAGAAATGTCTAAAAACTATGTCCAAGTCTTCTAACCACTCTTTAGTGGCCTTCCCTATTATTAGTATGTGATCTAGATAAATGCCGGCCAAGGGTAGATATGTAAAATGTTCTCCATCATCTACTGAAAAATGGAACAGGCTGTTGATACCCACAGCTTTTTCAGTTATTAGGAGCCAAACCTTCCCTGTGGCACTAAATACCAAAACCTTTCAAGAGTTGACAGATTTACTTATGGAATATTATAACCCCAAACCTCCTCCAATTCTGAGAGGCTATCAGTTTAACTCAGCAATGCAAGAACCAGGGGAAACTGAATTGGGATTTTTGACTAGGTTAAGACAACTAGCAGAGGGATCTGACTTTGATTTAATGAGATGCTGATAGACCGGTTGGTATGTGGGATCAGTGATGGAACCGTGCAAAAGCACCTTAACAACTGAATCCCAACTGGGTTCAGTGGGATTCCACTCAGTGCATCATCTAGACAAATGGGAGAAAGTGAGGACTGCAGATGCTGGAGATCAGAGTCGAGAGTGTTGTGCTGGAAAAGCACAGTAGATCAGGTAGCATCCGAGGAGCAGAAGAGTCAGGAATTTCCACTAAAACTTTGGCAGATGTAACTTTATAATAATAATGGACCATAAATTTTGCTAGGTCTACATAAAGAGGACAAGGCAGTGTCACCCATAGCTTCAGGTCAAATTCCGCTGTGTGCTCTAATACTTTGTACACATAGTGACAATTTGGAACAACATCTGGGAGGTCAAGTAGCAAATGCGGGTGTATTGAACCACCCGTGGCACCACCACTGAAAGAGTCCACAATGGTTTCAAATTTTCTGAACTCCCTTCCAGTCACAGCTGACAATATCAGGCTTTGGATGCAGAAAGATCCAGACCTGACAAAACTAAAATAGCTGGTGGTGACGGGGGAAACAAATGGGTTCTTTGCAACCAGACTGGAAACCTTTCCATACCCGGAGAGACCAGATCACAAGAGAGGACCGCATTTTATTATGGAGAGCAAAAGTGATTGTCGCAAGCAAAGGTCACCACTAGATACTGACTGACCTCCATCAGGGTCATCCATGGGTTTCCAAATGAAGATGTTGGCAAGACATTATGTCTGGTGGCCAGGAGTGAATGCAGACATAGCTGCATTAGCTACAATTGCAGTCTCACTCAGGGACATATCCTGAACAGAGAGATTCTAGGTCAGCCTATATCAAAACCCCAAAACAAAGCCAAATCTTGCTCAAACAGTTAAAATATTTTCCAGGATCCCATCAAGTAAATGTAGTTGCTGCCAGTACACAGACTTGAGACAGCAAAAGAGTCCCACTAGTCCCACATTGAGTAAGAGAACTCAGAGGCCGGTATCCAGAAGAGTGCGTACCCTGGAAAGCCCATTTACAGTGCCCAGGGTGCCAACATGGACAAAATGTACCACCTGCATTTGTGAGAATGGCGGGGTAAACCCTGGATTAAATTACACGTCAACGATGCCAATCCTTCCGTGGTCTCAACACTTTTAGTCATTGTGGATGCCTATTCAAAGTGGCCAGATGTGCATAGAGTTCATTCATCAAACATGGGGACGTCTTTGGAAAAACCACACATGTTTTTCAAAACGTGGACTCCCGGAAGTGTTGCTCACAGATAGGGGGCCATCGTTTACCGGCAGGGAATTTGAGTATTTCCTAAAGTCTAATTTCAAAGGAATTACAGTTAAGCCAATGTTCTTTTCTTTTTATTTTGCCTGTATTTTAACTGTACTGTAAAAAAAAGAGCATTTTGTTTAACACCGAGTAATTTGATCAATCAAATTGCATCTGGAATGCAACACCTTTAAAATAAGAAAAGGTTAGTCTATCTTCTGAATATATTTTGAGGGAGCTTGGTCTGGTCCATAAACAGTGTTCACTATTCTCCACTAATGTGACATCTCTGACTACATCTTTATTATCGGGATACTTATAGTCTCTACTGTTCATCATATTTGTGCTCCATATGACACTGTTTCAAACTGATTCACGAAATGATTTCATTCTTTTTTCCTTCTTTTTCCAGAATGAATTCTGGAAGATCTACAGTGGTATGTCTCCAGTCCTTCTCTCAGATTGATAAACGGATAGTTCTGTCTTGCCTCATTTTTAGATCAGTGTTCTATGAAGTGGCTGTGCCTTACAGGTCTTTAGTAAGTTAGTGGCTGCTGGCTGAGATGGGGAACAACACTCATGGAGACAAATTGCCGTCATGCACTGAAGGCTCCATTCCCATACGATTTGATTTGATTTGATTTATTATTGTCACATGAACTGAAATACAATGAAAAATATTGTTTTGCATACTAACCAGACAAATTGTACCTTACATGTGTGCAGCAGGGCACTAGTATAGAATGCAGAACATAGTGTCACAGCTACAGAGAAGGTGCAGAGAAAGATCAACTCTCACATTCGAGAGAGCCATTCATAAGGGAAGAAGCTGTTCTTAAATCTGTTGGTACATGTTTTCAAACTTTTGTATCTTCTGCCTGATGGAAGAGGGTGTAAGAGAATATAACTGGGGTAGGAGGGGTCTTTGATTATGTTGGCTGCTTTCCCGAGGTAATGGGAAGTGTAGACTGAGTCAATGGAAGGAAGGCTGTTGCATGTGATGGAATGGGCTGAGTTTACAACTCTCCGTTTCCCCTGCAGTCTTGGGGCAGAACAGTTTCCTGTGATGTACCCACATAGATGATTTCTATGATGCATCGATAAAAACTGGAGAGTCATTGTGGAACAGGAGGGAAATATGCCACAGTGCAAATTGCTGAGAGTAGATATCGGCAGGAGTGCGGTGAGAAGGGGAAGGAACTGATTCACCCTCTTTGAGGCAAGGGCTGAGACAGAAGGTGGGCAGAACAGTGCAGGCCGTTGTGAGGAAGGTCAGAGCACTCTCGGGCACAGAACCGGGCAACTGTCAACAGTAACCAATCAGGTTCAAGACAGAAAAACTGATTGGAGTAGAAGCAGAACACGTAAGTAAAGCAACAGGAATAAAAGAGGAAACAGGATCTCAATGGAAAATACTAGAGCAGATAGAAGCCCCAAGTAACCTCATTGGAGACTGATTTGGGTTACCACAGAGCAGAGAAATAGTTGAAGGAAAATAGGAACAAGTACACTTTCACTCTCACTTTCAACTCATAGCCGAGCATTTTGATGAATTGATAATTTGGTTATTTGTCTGAACATTTTTCACACACAGACGAGAATCAGTGCGTGTCAAATCCCTGCCAAAATGGTGGAACCTGTCAGGATTTGTTTCAACGTTACCTGTGCACGTGCCCGAAGAAGTTTGAAGGTTGGAACTGTGAAATAGGTAAGAGTCGACATGGTAGTCACTGATACAGTTCCGCAGGAATGTGTTCTTGAAGTTCAATTCTGAATAGAAGTCCAAGTTGATGCTTTCCTTCATAAGCTTCCAATGATTGTCTATAACACTCCATCAAATCAAATTCACATCGTTCTTCCTCCAGTATGAACTGTGTCCATAAGATTATTTGGTACAGAAGCAGAATTAGGCCATTTGGCCCATTAGGCCTACTCCACCATTCGACCATGGCTGATATGTTTCTCAACCCTGTTCTCCTGCCTTCTCCCCATAACCCTTGATCTCCTTTCTAATCAAGAACTATCTATCTCTGTCTTAAATACACTCAATGACTTGGCCTCCACAGGTGGGACCAATAAGTTCCACAGATTCCACCCTCTGTCTGAAGAAATTCCTCCTCATCTCAGTTCTAAAGGATCATCTCTTCATTCCAAGTTCATGCTGTGGGATACGAGTCTCTCCTACTCGTGAAAAAAATGTCACCACATCCACTCTGTCCAGACCTCTCAGTATTCTGTAACTTTCAATCCCATCCCCCCTCATCCTTCTAAACTCCATTGAGTACACATCCAGAGTTCTTAACCACTCCTCATATGGCAAACCCTTCATCCCTGGGATCATTCTTGTAAACCTCTTCAGACCCCCTTCCAAGACCAGTACATCTTCCTTAGATATTTCAATATTTCAAATGTGATCTGACTACAGCCTGACACAGCAAGTACACATATTCAACAGTATACCTCTAGTCCTCTTGAAATGAATGCTAGCATTACATTTGCCTCCCTAATTGGCAACTGAACCAGCATGTTAACCTTAACGGAATCCTGATCTAAGACTCCTAAATCCCTCTGCGCTTCAGTTTTCCAAAACTTTTCACCATTTAGAAAATAATCTATGCATCAACTCTTCCCACCAAAGTGCATAACCTCACACTTCCCCACATTGTATTTGATCTGCCATTCCTTGTCATTCTCCTCCTAGCCTGTCCATGTCCTTCTGTAACCAGGAGACAATGATGAATGGCTTAATGCCAAAACATTGACTCTGCTGCTTTTCGGATACTGCCTGACCTGCTGTGCTTTTCTGGTGCCACACTTTTCAGCTCATGTCCTTCTGTAGCCTCCAGCTTCCTCATCACTACCTGTCCCTCCACTGGAGCTCAACATCTCAAGATGAGGAGGAGCCCTGCTCAGATGGCTTTAAAAGTTAAGAAACGAGAGACAAATCCATATATTTTGCCATCTATCAACCATACATTGATCTTTCCATTCCTACATTGGTACTTTTCTCTCTCTTTCTCGCCAACTTTTCATAAAGTCATGGCATCTGATCTTTCATCACTTTTCACACCTCTGCATTCATCCTGAATCCATCAGTCTATTTTTGTTTTTTCTCCTCCTTCATTCATCCATCAGGTTGCTCTCTGCGGATGGATGGATGGATATCCCAAACTCTATCCACACACCTTCCCTTTATTCATCCATTCATTAGCCCCTAGTTCTCCCATCAATCCTTCCATTTCCAAGGCATCGAATAGAGTACAAAAGCAAACAATCATGAAGAGAAGTTGGATAGCCATGGATTACAGGCAAAAATACAGGAGATTGGTACTAGGTAAGGGAACCAGAATAGGCACAATGGGAAGAATGGCCTCCTTCTGGAATGATTCATTGCATCCGTGCGCTATAAGTTAATTCCCTGAGACCTGAACAATCCACACCATAGAGATTTGAACAAAATGTTTATCGAGATAGTCAATGTGTTGGGAAACCTATAAACTCTGGAACATATCCCTGTATATTGGATGCTTTCAAATCAGTTACTGCATACCACTCCTAGAGTATACTGTGTGCTGCTTTGCATCTCCTTATATCAGGAAAGAGACTATTGCCATAGAGGGAGTGCAATGAAGGCTGTTCCTTGAATGGCAAGACTGCCCTATGAAGACAGATTGGGCGAACTGGGCCTGTATTCTTTCAAGTTTTGAAAAATAAGAGGTGAATTCGTTGAAGCCTCCAAGAAATAGGCAGAGTAGATGCAGGAAAGATGTTTCCCTTGACTGGGGAGTGTAGAATCAGAGGTGCAATTTAAAAATTAGAGAGATGTCACTTAGAAACCAAGATGAGGAGGCAGTGTTTATTCAAACTCTATGGAATTCGTTGTTTCGAAACTCAGTCTTTCAGTATATTTACGGTAGAGATTGATCAGTCTTTGATTGCCATTGGTATAATGGGATTATGTGGTGAAAGGGGATGATATTCAGGTTTGGGTTGGCAAGTGGCAAGTATCATTAGCACCAGACAAATGCCAGGCTATGACCATCTCCAACAAGGGTAATCTAAACATCATCTCTTCACATTCTCTGGATATTGTGAAATATCCTCCTCAAACTCAGCTTCCCACAGAAATCCTATAGGAGAAAGTGAGGTCTGCAGATGCTGGAGATCAGAGCTGGAAATGTGTTGCTGGAAAAGCACAGCAGGTCAGGCAGTATCCAGGGAACAGGAGAATCGACGTTTCGGGCATAAGCCTGAAGAAGGGCTTATGCCCGAAACGTCGATTCTCCTGTTCCCTGGATGCTGCCTGACCTGCTGTGCTTTTCCAGCAACACATTTCCAGCACAGAAATCCTATAGTCCGCCTGCTTCACAATCACATGCAAGCTGCGACTCTCAGCAGTGGATCCATCGCAGACCTAAGACGAACAAAACTGGGGTAAAGGCAGACTGCGTTACCTCACCGCCAGCTTTCTCCATCTTCCTTGCTGCTGCACTCCATCCCATCTCCGTGGCGGTCTCAGCTGGAATGGAGCTAATAAACAGCAGGAGTGTGAAATTCTCCAACCTTCAACATCTTCAGGCCAGTACCAAGACCACCCCAAACTCTATCATTGAGCTGCAGTATATAGTGCTGCCCCTTTGTATGAACATCCAAGGGTCCAGCTACAGACCATCATCGATGCACTTTCCGGAGGCTTACGAAAGAATGGGGCTCAGACTAACCAGAAAACAAGGATCTCCCTACCAGCTTGGCCTTGCCACTGGGCAGCTTTGGAGGCAGCGCGGTGGCTCAGTGGTTAGCACTGCTGCCTCACAGCAGCAGGGATCCGGGTTCGATTCCACCCTTGGACGATTGTCTGTGTTGAGTTTGCACATTCTCCCTGTGTCTGTGTGGGTTTCCACAGGCTGCTCCGGTTCCCTCCCACAGTCCACAGATAGGTGGATTGGCCCTGGAAAATTGCCCATATAGTGTCCAGGGATTTGTAGGCTAGGTAGATTAACCATGGGAAAATCCAGGGATAGGCTAGGGAAGTGGGACTAAGAGGGATGCTCTTCAGAGGGTTGTTGTGGACTCAGTGAGTCAAATGGTCTGCTTCCGCACTACAGGCATCCGACAAATCTATGAAATCTCAAAGGAGTTATCTCTAGCCTTTGCAAAATCCCACGAATTCACTGACAAGGCAGATGGACTCTTCCAGGCCAGGCCAGTATTGAGGCACTGCTCAGACATGAGCAGCTGGAATGGTGCAGGCCACATTGTCCCCTGCTCCCTAAAAAAAATGTTCTCTTCTGAGCTCTGCAATGATCACTGAGACGGCAGAGTAAATGCAACAAAGATGCTGCAGGCAACCTCTTCAACAAATGCAACATCCCCATCAAGAAGTGGGAATGGCCTGCTGACCATTTTGAATTCCGTTGGGTGGAGCAAACCACAAGCATTGAATTAGCTTTATTATCACGTTTACAGGGCGACCCCTATATCCGCAGAATTATTTTCCATGGGTTTCAGTTACCTGCGGTGTATCGACTTTGGAAGCAGGTATAGATTCTTGAGTACATTTTTTAAGGAAAAAAATTAAAGTCAGAGATGTGTAGAGAATGTGCAGCACAGAAACAGACCCTTTGGTCGAACTCAGCCATGTCAACTAGATATCCTAACCTAATCCAGTCCCATTTGCCAGAACTTGGCCCATATCCCTCCAAACTCTTCCCAGTCATACATCCATCCAGATACCTTTTAATGCTGTAAATGTACCAGCCTCCACCACTTCCTCTGGCAGCCCATTCCACACATGCACCACCTTCTGCGTGAAAAGGTTGCTCCTTCGGTCCCTTTTATATCATTCCCTTCTCACCCTAAACCTATGCCCTCACATTCTGGACTCTCCCACACCAGGGAAAAGACCTTGTCTATTTACCCTATCCATCCTCATGATTTCATAAAGCTCCTCAGTCTTCAACACTCTCGGGAAAGTAACCCCTGTCTATTCAGCCCCTGCCTATAGCTCAAATCCTCCAACCCTGGCAACATCCTTGAAATTGTCCCCTGCACACCAAGTCCAAGATCATTAATATATATCATGAAAAACAGAAGACCCAATACTGGCCCCTAGGGAATGCCAATACAAACCTTCTTCCAGCCTGAAGAATATCCATTGGATGACGATGCCGCCCTTTTCACAAGATTACGTTGTCCTTGTGTTTTTTTCAAGAGGGGTTGTAAAGGCAGTGGGCCACAATGGCTGACAGAAACTGCCAAAGTCAACAATCAGAGGAGGGCTTTACATTTTTTTAAAAAACAGTTGTACGATGAAAGGGGAATGGTCAGTTCTCCGAGTTCAGTTTTTTTCTAGTTTGGTTTAGTTTTAGCAGGTAGTTGAAAACTGCTGAAGAGCTGAAAATGTGTTGCTGGAAAAGCGCAGCAGGTCAGGCAGCATCCAAGGAACAGGAGAATCGACGTTTCGGGCATAAGCCCTTCTTCAGGAATGGTTCCTTGGATGCTGCCTGACCTGCTGCGCTTTTCCAGCAACACATTTTCAGCACTGATCTCCAGCATCTGCAGACTTCACTTTCTCCTCGAAAACTGCTGAAGACCGAGAGAAGCACCTGCAATAAAAAGAGGTTCTATGCTTCAACAGAAGTTCCTTGCCTGAACTTTCTCTCTGTAACCTCTCCTGCCTGGAAGAAACTGTGTTTCAATTTACCTTTTGCCAAGGGGTGTGTTAATGGGATGTTGCGTAAATTGAAACAGTTTCATTAAGTTGCAATTTTGAGTCAGTTGGGTTTTCAAATAGTTAAGATATTCTAAATTCTGTGATGTTGGAAAAGTGCAGCCTGGCTGGCAGCAACCGGGGAGCAGGAAACTCGACGTTTCGAGCATAAGCCAACTCTCCTGCTCCTCTGATGCTGCCTGGATATCTGTGTTTTTCCAGCATTTCACGTTTTGACTCTGATCTCCAGCATCTGCAGTCCTCACTTTTTCCCATATTCTAAATTCTGTTTTCTTTTGTCGGTGTTTCAAATGTAGCGTTTAAATAAATTCTGCTTTGCTTAAAGCTGAGTGGTTTGACTGGCTGCATCGCTTGTGGAATGTCCACTTCACTTCTGCCTTCAATAAAAGTAAAACTAGGGTCTGGGCTACCTTCTTAAAATATTTGGGGGGGGGGGGGGAGGGGGGGTGGTCTGGCCGGGTACATAACAATTGATTCTTACTCTCTGTCTCTTGTCACTCAGCCAGTTTTGTATCCACATTTACTGAACGTTTTATGCCATGGCCCAGAAACCTTCCTCACAGGTCTGTGTGTGACATTGTATCAAACACCTTCTGTAAGTCCGCGTACACCACATCAACAGTGTCATCGTCATCGAGCCTTCCTGTTATCTCTTCAAAAAAATTCCAAAATGTCAATTAAACACAATTTCCCTTCAGAAATCCACAGTTGTAATTTTTTTAGGGTATATATTTATTGAGGAGAAAGTGAGGACTGCAGATGCTGGAGATCAGGGCTGAAAATGTGTTGCCGGAAAAGCGCAGCAGGTCAGGCAGCATCTAAGGAGCAGGAGAATCGACGTTTTGGGCATAAGCCCTTCTTCAGGACTCCTGATTCCTGAAGAAGGGCTTATGCCCGAAACGTCGATTCTCCTGTTCCTTGGATGCTGCCTGACCTGCTGCGCTTTTCCGGCAACACATTTTCAGCCCTTTATATTTATTGAGTAATGATTAAACTCACTTGCTTTTAGAGAAAACCACCAGAATTGAGTGTCATTTTGAGAATGGAAACTGTGAACAGTTCTGCACAAATGTGGTCAATTCATCTCGTCAATGCAGCTGTACAGAGGGCTACAGACTTGGAGAAGACGGATTGTCCTGTATTCCTGAAGGTTCGTCATTGTTTACATTCCTTAACAGCCGACCGACTCTACGGTGAAAGAAATGGTTATAGATAACTAAGCACCCAGCACTTGAGACTGTCTCCAACAAATCATTAGATTAGATTCCCTACAGAGTGGAAACAGGCCCTTTGGCCCAACCAGTCCACACCGACCTTCTGAAGAGTAACCCACCCAGACCCATTTCCCTCTGACTAATGCACCTAACACTACGGGCAATTTAGCATGGCCAATTCACCTGACCTGCTCATCTTTGGACTGTGGGAGGAAACCGGAGCAGGTGGAGGAAACCCATGCAGACACAGGGAGAATGTGCAAACTCCACCCAGACAGTCACCCGAGGCTGGAATCGAACCTGGACCCTGGTGCTGTGAGGCAGCAGTGCTAACCACTGAGCCACCGTGCCACTCTAGGCCCAATTAAAAAGTGGGGCAGCACAGTGACTCACAGTACTGGGGACCTGGGTTCAATTCCAGCCTTGGGTGACCGACTGTGTAGAGTTTGCACATTCTCCCGGTGTCTGCGTGGGTTTCCTCTGAGTACTCCAGGTTTTCCCACAGTCCAAAGACATGCAGGTTAGGTAGATTGGCCAAGCTCAGTTGCGCATATTGTTCTGGGATATACACACCAGGTTGGTTAGCCATGGGAAATGCAGGGTCCCAGAGATTTGGTGGGATGTTCTTCAGGGGATTGGTGTGGACACGATGGGCTGACTGGCCTCCTTCCACACTGTAGTACATTCTATCAGTGCCATTCACTGGTAACGAAATGTCCCAGGGAATGCTAATTCCATGTAGATGGACACTCCTACACTTCTCTTTCACAAACAAAATGAACTCTGCATTTTTGAGAGGAGATTCCACTTTTTCCCTGAGGTTGGTGAGTCCAGAACTAGAGGGCATCAGTTTAGGGTGAGAGGGGAAAGATATAAAAGACACCTAAGGGGCAACTTTTCATGCAGAGGATGGTACGTGTATGGAATGAGCTGCCAGAGGAAGTGGCATCTGGATGGGGATATGAATAGGAAGGGTTTAGAGGGATATGGGCCAGGTGCTGGCAAATGGGGACTAGATTAATTTAGGATATCTGACTGGCATGGATAAGTGGTTGAAGAGTCTGTTTCCGTGCTGTACATCTCTATGACTCTATGACTCTGTGAAGCATGGAGTCGCTCTTCTGTTCTGACAGGACTTGTGTAGCATTGAGCAGGATACCAGATAGGAAGCAGGGGCAGTGCAAAGTAAACAGGGTGTTGGATGAGGAGAGTGCCAAATACACAGTGGGCTGGTGGGAGATGGTGCCAACTGGGAAGGAGGTACCGTGAAGGAGGGTCCCAGTTGGGGAGAGCGCTCGTGTGCAAAGTGGCAAGAGTGGGGTGGGAGGGTGGGAGACTCAGATCTGGGGGTTTCAGGAGTGATGTTGGAACTTGGAATGGACTTACAGCAGCATGGACCAGGAAAGAGTGTTTGGATGCAGCGGTGGAGTTGTGGGAGGGGGTTTCAGCAGTCAGGTCAGGGCCAGCAGGGGCATGGTCGGGGGAAGAGGGAAGGGTCATTTGGTCCAGCAGTAGGGTCAGGTTCGAACCGGCAGACAGGAGGAGTCAGACCCTGAGTTTTTGGAGAGGTATAGTTGAGTATCGTTTGGGGATGTTCCTCTCCCTACTCTGCAAAGACCCAGATGAAAACTGGTTCCTGAGAATCACCAATAATAGGGGACCTGTAACTCACTGATTGCAGGAACCCATAAGTCACTGATAACAGAAATCCCATAACCCATCTCCAATAGGAATGCTGCACCTCAGTGACAAAAGGAATTCTGTGTCTCAGGGACAATAGCAATCCTGTACTTTCTCGAAGTGGGTACAATTACAACATTTAAAAGGCGTCTGCTTGGGTACATGAATAGGAAGGGGTTAGAGGGAATAAGTGCTAGCAAATTAGAATAAGTCATGTTGGGATATCTGGTCAGCATGGGGGAGTTGGACCAAAGGGTCTGTTTCCGTGTGTAAGAGTGGTTCAGCGATAACAGGAATTCTGCACTTGGGCATGGGGGAATTCTGTATCTCAGTGACAACAGGAATCCTGTATCTCAGTGACAACAAGATTCCTGTATTTCATTCACAACAAGAATGTTGTATCTCCATCAACAAGAATCTTGTATCTCACTGTCAACAGTAACCTGTATCTCAGTGACAATAGGAGTCTTATAATTTCTCGACAAAAGGGATCCTGTAGTGCACTAATAACAGGCATCCTGAAACTCACCCACAATAGGAATTCTGTATTTCAGTGATAACAGGATCTCTGCAACTCTATGTTATCAGATCCCTCAGAGAACTATTCTATGAGTTATATCCTCTCTCTCCATGCCTGATAAATCGAAAGTTAATTCTGGGTCTTGTTCAGTTTTTTCGTCAGCCCCACTTTGTGAAGATAGATGACTCTACTCTGGCATTCGAAACCTCTGCCAGGTCAACACCATTTCAGGGAATAGCTCAGAGCTTACTGGAGACAGTCAACAAGTTTGTGGAAGGACATTGACAGAAAGTTAATCTGAGCGAAAACTAACCGATTTCTTTCCTTTTAAAAGTGCCCTATCCATGTGGAAAAGTGCCAGTTCTGATGAAGCACCCAAGCCCACCCGTCGACTTTGCAGGGTTAGGGAGAATTGTGGGTGGCTCAGATGCTTTGAAAGGAGAATATCCATGGCAGGTATGCAAGAATGAGTGCTGCAAAGTGTATCATGATTCCAGACCAAAATTATACAACAGAAAATATTAAGTGTGGGAATTGGGCTGTACAGGACATTGGTTCAGCCATTTATGGAACATTGCGTTCAGTTCTGGTCTCACTGCTATAGGAAAGATGATGAGAAACTCAAAAGGGTTCAGAAAAGATTTACAAGAACATTGCCAGGGCTGGAGGGTTTGAGCTATAGGGAAAGGTTGAATAGGCTGGGGCTGTTTTCCTTGGAGCATTGGGGTGACCTTACAGAGGTTTACAAAATCTATAGAGGGGAATGGATTGGGTGAATAGTCAAGGTCTTTTCCCCAGGGTAGCAGAGTCCAGAACTAGAGGGCATAGGTTGAAGGTGAGAGGGGAAAGATATAAAAGGGACCTAAGGGACAACAGTTTATTGCAGAGGGTGGTGTGTGTATGGAATGAACTGCCAAAGAAAGTGATGGTGGCTGGTACAATTGCAACATTCAAAAGGCATCTGGATGAGTATTTGAATAGAAGAGTTGAGAGGGAAATGGGCCAAATGCTGGCAAATGAGTCTAGACTGGATTAGGATATCTGGTCGGCATGAACGAGTTGAACTGAAGGGTCTGTTTCTGTGTTGTACATCTCTATGACTCTATGATCATGATCCATGATCACAGAAACCAGTATCTGAGAGCCCAGAAAACCTGATTCTTGTCAAACGCCCGAATTGCTGCTTGATTGACAGCGTGAGCTGGGGGGCGATCATTGCTACTGAGAAAAACCTAAAAGAACTGCAGATGCTGGAAATCAGAAACAAAAACAGAAATTGCTGAAAGAAAACTGGCAACATCTGTGAGGAGAAATCAGCGTTAATGTTTCGGGTCCAGTGACCCTGGTGTGCTCTGAGGCCACTGGACCTGAAACATAGGTGGTGCAGTGATAAGTGTCCCTATCTCAACAGGAGAACCAGGTTCATGTCATTCCTTCTCCAAAGGTGCAGAATGGCATCTCTGAACAGATTGCCAAAAACATATATATGCCTGTAGTGTCTCCCTTACGGTGGATCAATGGTTAGCACTGCTGCCTCACAGTGCCAGAGGCCTTAGTCTGAATCCACCCACAGGCTGTTTGGAGTTTGCACATTCTCCTCACGTCTGTGTGGTTTTCCTCTTGGTGCTCGAGTTTCTTCTCGTAGTCCAAAGATGTGCAGATTGGGTGCATTGGCAATGCTGAATTGCCTATAGCATCCAGAGAAGTGCACGTGAGGTGGATTGGCCATGCTAAATTGCCCATAGTGTGTAGGCTAGGTGGATTAACCATAGGAACTGAAGGGTTACAGGGATAAAGTGGGATGCTCTTTGGAGGATCGGTGTGGACTTGATGGGCCAAATGGCCTGTTTCCACACTGTGGAGATTCTACGCTGAGCTTTTCCAGCAATTTCTGTTTTAGTTATCAAGCTCACAATATCTATTTACATAAGAGATTTCCAGCATCTGCAGTTCTTTCAGTGACTGCAGTTTCAACCCACTGTAACTTTGGGGGGTTAGTAATTGACACGTTTATTGCAACAGAAAAGTTTTTTTAAAATCACCATGCGTCCAATGTATAGCATGTTTAAAACTTCTTTGACACATTCCACCATCATTATAAGGTCCATTGCTCTTATGAAGTGTATGATGAGCAGATGGGCATGGACGAGAATCTGAGTGAAGATGCCAACCTTTTGGCATGGGAAGTATGGAGGGTGGATGAAGAGGCATGAGGGGCAATGGGGGTTTATTTGGGATGATGAGGGGTGAGTTGGGGAGGGCTATTTTCACTGGAACAAGGTCCAACAGCACCAAGGTGGGACTTTTCATCAATCTGCCTCAGTGCCCAAGGCAATGGATGCCTCTGGATTCTTCCCTGGCGCAAACGATATCTTCTATGCTCCCCCAAGCCCATCACACAATGCAAATTCCCTTTTTCCCAGCACATTCTCCTTGATGGGACGTAGCCAAGACTGGAATTTTCTTGATTTCCACAGTCTGCCTGGAGGGAGAAAAGATTCGAGATTAGAGAGGTGCTGGAAAAGCACAGCAGGACAGGCAGCATCCAAGGAGCAGGAAAACCGACGTTTCGGGCAAAAGCCCTTCCATCCTGAGGCTGGGTGGAGAGAGAGGTTTGAATAGAGAACCTGTTTTGGAGGTTCGAGCTGGAGAAAATCAGAAAATCACAACATGATCAGGCAAATTCCACATGGCTTTGTGAAAGGAAAATCCTGTTTAACTATCCCTTAGTTTTTGGACACCTTAACATTCATAGTGGATAAACAGGTAACAGTTGGCATTCGGAGCGTGGATTTTCAAAAGGCAGTTATGGAATGCTTCCCTCTACCACCACTCATTTAACCATCAGAATACAATGGACATTCACCATTGCAAGTGAAACAGCACATTAACAGAGAACATGGAACATGGAACATAACAGCGCAGAACAGACCTTTCAGCCCTCAATGTTGCACCGACCTGTAGAACCAATCTGAAGCTTATCAATCCTTCACTATTCCATTTTTATACCTATCCAATGACCACTTAAATGCTCTCTTAAAGTTGGCGAGTCTACTACTGTTGCAGGCAGTGCATTCCATGCAGCTACTATTCTCTGAGTATAGAAACTACCTCTAACAACTGTCCTATATCTATCACCCCTCAATTTGAAGCTACGTTCCCTCGTGCTAACCATCACTATCCTAGGAAAAAGGCTCTCACTATCCACCCTATCCAAATGTCCGCTTAACGTATATGTCTTAATTAAGTCCCCTCTCAACCTTCTTCTCTCTAACAAAAATAGCCTCAAGTCCCTCAGCCTTTTCTTGTAAGACTTTCCCTCCATACCAGGCAACATCCTAGGAAATCTCCTCTGAACCCTTTCCAAAACTTCCACATCCTTCCTATAATGCGGTGACCAGAACTGTATGCAATACTCCAAGTGTGGCTGCACCAGAGTTTTGTACAGCTGCAGCATGACCTCATGGCTCCAAAACACCATCCCTCGACTAATAAAAGCTAACACACCGCATGCCTTCTTAACAAACCTATCAACCTGCGTGACAACTTTCAGGGATCTATGTACCTGGACACTGAGAACTCCCCACTCATTTGCATTGCCAAGAATCTTACCATTAACCCAGTACTTTTATTCCTGTTGCTCCTTCCAAAGTGAATCACCTCACACTTTTCCACATTAAACTCCATTTGCCCCCTCTCAGCCCAACTCTGCAGCTTATCTATGTACCTCTGTAACCTGCAACATCTTTTGGCACTATCCACAACTCTACTGACTTTAGTGTCATCGTAAATTTACTAACCCATCCTTCTTTGACCTCATCCAGGTCATTTATAAAAATGACAAACAGCAATCAACCCAAAACAGATCCCTGTGGTATCCCACTAGTAACTGAATTCCCGGATGAACATTTCCCACCAACCACCACCCTCTGTCTGCTTTCAGCTAGCCAATTTCTGATCCAAATCACTAAATCACCTTCAATCCCATGCTTCTGTATTTTGTGCAATAGCCTACCGTGGGGAACCTTATCAAACTGAAGTCCATATACACCACATCAATCGCTTTACCCTCATCCACTTATTTGGTCACCTTCTCAATGAACCCAATAAGATTTGTGAGGCACAACCTACCCTTCACAAAACTGTGTTGACTATCCCTAATCAAATTATTCTGTTTCAGATGATTCTAAATCCTATCTCGTATAACCTTTTTGAACACTTTACCTACAACTGAAGTAAGGCTCACTGGTCTATAATTACCAGGGTTGTCTCTACTCCCCTCCTTGAACAAGGGGACAAAATTTGCTATCCTCCAGTCTTCTGGCACTATTCCTATAGACAATGACGACATAAAGATCAAAGCGGAACGCTCTGCAATCTCCTCCCTGGCTTCCCAGAGAATCCTAGGATAAATCCCAGCTGGCCCAGGAGACTGATCTATTTTCACACTTTCTAGAATTGCTAACACCTCCTCCTTGTGAACCTCAATCCTGTCTCGTCTAGTAGCCTGTTTCTCAGTATTCTCCTCAACAACATTGTCTTTTTCCAGTGCGAATGCTGACAAAAAATATTCATTTAGCACTTCTCCTCTGACTCCACACATCTCACTACTATTTTTGATTGGCCCTAATCTTACTCCAGTCATTCTTTTATCCCTTATATACCTATAGAAAGCTTTAGGGTTTTCCTTGATCCTATCTGCCAATGATCTTTCATGTCCCCTCCTGGCTCTTCTTAGCTCTCTCTTTAGGTCTTTCCTGGCTAACTTGTAACTCTCAAGTGCCCTAACTGAACCTTCATATCTCATCCTAACATAAATCTTCTTCTTCCTCTTGACAAGAGATTCAACGTCTTTAGTAAACCACGGCTACCTCACTCTACCATTTCCTCCCTGCCTGACAGGTACATACTTATCCAGGACACACAGTAGCTGTTCCTTGAATAAGCTCCACATTTCATTGTGCCCATCCCCTGCAGTTTCCGTGCCCATCCTCTGCATCCTAAATCTTGCCTGATCACATTATAGTTACCTTTCCCCCAGTTATAACTCTTGCCCTGCAGTATATACCTATCCCTTTCCATCATTAAAGTAAACATAACCGAATTGTGATCACTATCACCAAATGCTCACCTACCTCCAAATCTGGGTACCTGGCTGGATTCATTACCCAGTACCAAATCTAATGTGGCCTCGCTTGTTGTTGGCCTGTCTACATACTGTGTCAGGAGACCCTCCTGCACACATTGGACAAAAACTGACTCATCTAAAGTACTTAAACTATAGCATTTCAGTCAATATTTGGAACGTTAAAGATCTCCATAACAACTACCCTGTTACTCTCGCTCTCACTCTCAACTACCCTGTTACTATTAGCTTATTAGTTTCTATCTGCTATTGCTTCTTAGTTAATGAAGGATTCTCTTGACTCTTCTCTCTATTTTATGAACAGATGCTGCTGATGTACTACGGGGAGGTACTCTGTGGTGGCGTGTTGCTCAATCCCCAATGGGTTGTCACTGCAGCTCACTGTCTGCAAAATAAAAAACGGGAAGGGTTTCAAGTCATCGCAGGTACGTTGTTCAAGTGAAGCTTGTTTCGTCTGGGATTCTCCTATCAGGTTTCAGTTGGTTACTGAGGATGCACTTCAGATCAGAGTGGTTCGGGACAGTGTTATTGGGATCAAATGTTTCGGGATGGCGTATTAGGAATGAGAATGGTTCGTGTTGGTGTGGCAGAGTGGTTTTGGGTCAGATTTTGGATCAGATAAATTAGGATGATTCATTCATAATCGGAGTGATTTGGGATGGCGTGTTTGAGATGAAAGTGGTTTGGGATGGTGTATGTTGAATCAGAATGGTTCGGGATGGTATAGTCAAAATCAGAGTGGTTCAGTATTTGGGATGAGAGAGGTTCAGAATGGTGTATTTAGGAACAAAATAGTTTGGGATGGAGTACGATTTGGAATGATTTGGAATGGCATATTTGGAATCAGAGTGATTAGGAATGGTATGCTTTGGATCACAGGAGTTCGGGATGGTGTATTTTGGGATCAGACTGTTTTTGGGGTGAGTATTTAGTATGTATGAATGGTATATTCAGGATAAGGTTGGTTTGGAATGGTATATTTAGGATGAAAGTGGTTTGGGATTATGTGCTTTTAATCAGAATGTTTTGGGATGGAATATTCAAGATGGATGTTCAAAGTGTCCAGGTGGACCTGGGATGAGAGTGGATTGTATTCTCAGCATGAGTGATTTGAGATGGTGAATTCAGGATGAGAGTGGTTTCCGAATACTTCACTTGGGATCAGAGTGGTTCAGGGTGATGCTTTTGGAATGTGGTTAGAATGGTCCAGATGAAATTACATTCAAGTGGATTCTGCCCCTGACTGTTCTGTCGAACCTATGAGTTCATACATTTGTTCTGAAGACTCGAAACACTGGGACTCGAAACATCAACTCTGTTTCCCTCTCTGTAGATGCTGCCAGAGCTGCTGAGTCTCTCCAGCAATTTTTTTTGTTTCACTTCCACATTTCTTTTCCTGAATAAAAGTCTCGGAAAACTGCTTGGGTTTTCTTAAATACGACCGCAGTTAAATGGGGATACATGTGAAGTTTGGTCTGCAACGGGTTGAAGTGGAGGGCACATCTCTATGGTGAGAGGAGAAATATTTACTAAGGACAAGGAGGGGGGGCAATGTTTTAACACAGGGAGGGTCATGTGTGGGATGAATTTCCAGAGGAAGTAGTGGATACACTTGCGGCATTTAAAAGACATTTGGATAAGTACATGGTTATGAAATGTTAGTGCAGGCAGCTGGGCCTAGTTTAGTTTGGGATTATGTTTGGCATGGACTGGTTGTAGGGTCTATTTCTGTGCTGTATAACTCTATTCCTCTATGACTATGTCTTTTGAGGGTTATGTTCCATTTCTGCAAGTTGTAATGGAAACAGGGAGGTGAAATAAAAACAATGATTTTTCTCTGTCTGAAGGCGAACATATCCTCAACATTGAAGAAGGCACTGAACAAGTGAGGAACATATCCCGGATGATCCTCCATGAGAATTACAACGCAGAAACCGTCGACAGTGACATTGCACTGCTCGAACTCAGTGCTCTGGTTGAACTGAACGATTTTGCAGTCCCCATCTGTTTGGCGGAACGGGATTTTGTTTTACGGGAGTTAAACCAAATCCGGTTCCCCACAGTGACCGGCTGGGGAAGGCTATTCGATGCAGGGATCATTGCGCAGACACTTCAGAAACTCCGGATCCCACTTGTCCGGACCTCTGAGTGCCGCCTGACGACCGAGAGAGAAATCACTCAGAACATGTTCTGCGCAGGATACCGGGACGCAAAGATGGACTCGTGTCGAGGGGATAGCGGGGGGCCGTTGGCCGCACAATACAAGGGCAGCTGGTTTTTAACTGGGATCGTAAGCTGGGGAGAAAAAGGGTGCGCCAGCAAGGGGAAATATGGAGTTTACACAAAAGTCTACAAATTCATTGAATGGATCCGGCAGTATGTAAATCAGGGCAGGCCAACAACAAGTCCCCCTGTGCTGGAGAACCGGACTGCATCGATGAGGTGAATGGTAACCACTTCCTAGGTCTTCATAAACTATCTTCTGCTGATTTTGAGACAAATGTGACAGGGATTGTAGTGTTTCACTGATGGAAAATTAAAATCACAAACTGTTGTAATTCTCTGGCCTCACTAACTTCTGATTGAAGCCCTGATGAATCGTGCAGATGTTCCACGCTACTCTTCACAGATTTCAATTCGAAATTCTGCTGAAATGGAAAATAAACACAAATGGTGACTTGAAATGGGAAGCACATTGAGGATATAGCCTTCCCGGAAACTGGGGAAAGTTTGGTTTCTCTCACAATAGGCCACTTGGAGTAAACGGTTTGAGAAGATTGCAGCCATACCCCGCTCTATACTCTTCCTGCACAGAGGGAGGCCATTTTTCCCATCATGCTTGGTTCTATTACCTCGTGCCAATATTTCTCAGTGCCCTACACACCATTTCTATCCAAATATCCTTCCAATGCCCCCCTTGATTGCTTCAATCAAGCTTGCCTCCACCACATTTCTAGTCAGTGTATTCCGTACTCGCGGTGAAAAAAGATTTTTCCCACAGCACCCTTGCTTTAAATCTATGCCACTCTCAGTATTGCTTTTACAGTCGGCACTGCTTTTCCACCTGCCTGCTCTATCCAGCCCATTAATGGATTTGAAAACCTCTATTAAATCTCCTCCTAACCTTTCTTCTCTCATAGGGGAACAGCCCCATCTTCTTCAATCTATCCTCATCACTGACATTCCTCATCTCTGGAACCATTCTTGTAAATCATTTCCATTCTCTGTCCAAAGTATTCACACCTTTCCTGTAATGGGGCACCCAGAAATGTATATTATACTCCAGCTGGGATCTAACAAGCGTTTTGTACAGGTTCAACATCATCTTCTTGCTTCTGTACTCGACGCCCCTGTTAATAAAGCCGAGGACACTATGTGCTTTATGAACCAACAGGTTTACTTGGAAGTACTAGCTTTCGGAGAGCTGCTCCTTCATCTGATATCTTTGGAGCAGGATCATAAGCTTCCTCATGAAGGAGCAGTGCTCTGAAAGCTAGTGCTTCCAAATAAACCTGTTGGACTATTACCTGGTGTTATGCGATTTTTAACTTTGTCCACCCCAGTCCAATGCCAGCACCTCCACGTCGTGCTTTATTAACAGCCCTTCTGCCACTTTCGATGATCTGCGCACATAGACACCCAGGTCTCTCTGCTCTTACACCCCCTTTAGAATTGTACTCTCCTATTTTTTATTGTCTTTCAACGTTCTTCCAAACAAAATGCAACACTTCACACTTCACCACATTGAGTCTCATCTGCCACCAATCTTCCCATTCCACTAACCTGTCAATGTCCACACGGCCTTCCTCACTGCTTACAATGCTTCCTAATTTAGTGTGATCCACAAACTTTGAAATTGTCCCCAGAACGCCAAGGTCCATCAATATATATCAGGAAAAGCAAAAGTCCTAATGCTGATCCCTGGAGAATGCCATTACAAGCCTTCCTCCAGCCTGAAAACTATCCATTGATTATTCCTCTCTGTCTCATGTCACTCAGCAGGTTTTGTGTTGACGTTGCTACTGACCCATTTATACCATGGCCCATTAATTTTCCTCACAAATCTGTTGTGTGGCACTGCATTGAAGACCCTCAGAAAGCCAATGCCTACCTCATCAACAGTATTGCCCTCATCGAGTCTTTCTGTTCCTGACTTGGATTGAAAATTGGCCGACACTCAGGAAGCAAAGAGTAGTGATAAAGGGGTCCCTTTTGGAATAGCAGGCAGTGACCAGTGGGGTACCATAGTGGGGTACAAGTGGAGTTCGGTGCTGGGATTGCAACTGTTTACAATATATATTAATGATATAGATGAAGGCATTAATAGTAATATTAGCAAATTTGCTGATGACACAAAGCTGGGTGGCATGGTGAAATGTGAGGAAGATGTTGTGAGAATACAGGGTGAGCTGGACAGGCTAGATGAGTGGACGGATGCATGGCAGATGCAGTTTAATGTGGATAAGTGTGTGGTTATCCACTTTGGTGGCAAGAACAGGAAGGCAGATTACTAGCTAAATGGAGTGAAGTTAGGTAAAGGGGAAGTACAATAAAATCTAGGTGTTCTTGTACACCAGTCAATGAAAGCAAGCATGCAGGTACAGCAGGCAGTGAAGAAAGCTAATGGCATGCTGGCCTTCATAACAAGAGGAATTGAGTTTGGAAGCAAAGAGGTCCTTCTGCAGCTGTACAGGGCCCTGGTGAGACCGCATCTGGAGTATTGTGTGCAGTTTTGGTCTCCAAATTTGAGGAAGGCCATTCTGGCTATTGAGGGAGTGCAGGGTAAGTTCAAGAGGTCAATTCCGGGAATGGCGGGACTATCATATATTGAAAGATTGGAGCGATTGGGTTTGTATATCCTTGAGTTCAGAAGACTGAGAGGGGATCTGATTGAGATGTATAGGATTATTAAAGGATTGGACACTCTGGAGACAGGAAGCATGCTTCCGCTGATGGTTGAGTCCCGAACCAGAGGACACAGCTTAAAAATAAGGGGTAGGCCACTTAGAATAGAGTTGAGGAGAAACGTCTTCACCCAGAGAGTGGTGGGTGTATGGAATGCTCTGCCCCAGAAGGCTGTGGAGGCCAAGTCTTTGGATACTTTCAAGAAAGAGATGGATAGAGCTCTTAAAGATAGTGGAATCAAGGGTTATGGGGATAAGACAGGAACAGGATACTGATTGTGGATGATCAGCCATGATCATAATGAATGGTGGTGCTGGCTCGAAGGGCCGAATGGCCTAATCCTGCATCTATTATCTGTCGTCTATTGTCTACCTCTTCCAAAAATCTCCAGCAATTTAATTTTCCCTTTAGAAATTCATGCTGATGCTTCCTAATCTTTTTCCATGTGATCTTTCTCCCCCAGCATGGAAGTCAGATTTGGCAGCTGTGATGGCTTCTGAAGTTGAATAGTTGGAGGTTGCTGCATAAGGGGAGGAGTGAATGAAGACTTCCCTGTTCTGCTGCTAGAGTACTACAGGTTTTAGCAATCTGATTCAGTGCAGCAGTCCTTAGTCCTGCAGGTCTGCCTATCTCCCTGTTTTTGTTTCAATATGTCTCCTTAGTGATGGTCAGGTGGTTCTCCTGCAGATACTGCATGGTGGCTCAGTGGTGAGCATTGCTGTCTCAAAGCTCCAGGGATCCAGATTCGATTCCACCCACAGATGACTGCCCCTGTGTGGAGTTTGCATGTTTAGATTAGATTAGATTAGATTACAGTGTGGAAACAGGCCCTTCGGCCCAACAAGTCCACACTGACCCGCCGAAGTGCAACCCACCCATACCCCTACATTTACCCCTTACCTAACACTACGGGCAATTTAATATGGCCAATTCACCTGACCCTGCACATCTTTGTGACTGTGGGAGGAAACCGGAGCACCCGGAGGAAACCCACGCAGACACGGGGAGAATGTGCAAACTCCACACAGTCAGTCGCCTGAGTTGGGAATTGAACCCGGGTCTCTGGCGCTGCGAGGCAGCAGTGCTAACCACTGGGCCACTGTGCCACCCACATGTTCTCCACGTGTCTGCTCCAGTTTCCTCCCACAGTCCAGGTTAGGTGGATTGGCCATGTTAAATTGCCCAGGGATGTGCAAGGATGTGGGTTAGTCATGGGAAATGCAGGGTGACAGAGATGAGGTGGGTTGGGTGGATCTGGATGGGAAGTTCTTCATGGATGTGATGGTCCAGATGGTCTACTTCCACACTGTATGACTCTATGAAATGACTGTTCACAGCCAGATATTGATACAGGTCAAAAACTTACAAAAAGCTGTTAGCCCAAACTGTTGAATTGTGTTTCTATACTGGGGACTGTACCTGCCCAAGTCTAGGGTAATATGTATCTATTGGGCTCGGTCTTACAGTGTTTTAGCTCAGTGTTACTCTATAACCATAAGACCATAAGGTACAGGAGCAGAATGAGGCCATTCGGCCCATTGATCTGCGGGGCCATTCAATCATGGCTAACATGTTTCTCAACCCCATTCTCCTGCTTTCTCCCTGTAACTTTGACCCTCTCACCAATAAAGAACCTAAATATCTCTGTCTGAAATAACCTCAAAGGCTTTGGCTTCCACAGAAAGTTCTATGGAAAGATTCTCACCGCAGGGTTGAATGGATTTTCTCACAGCATCTCACCAAACATGTGCATTAGTGCCATTGTGAGCCCTCACAGTAAGACTCATATCTGACTACCATCTCATTTTGCCATACCGAGAGTGAGTTGACATTAACTGCTAATTGACGACAGTCCCTGGCGCCATCTTTAGATGGCATGCTGTGTCAGCATGGAGCTGCTGCTCTGTACGGTTCGTGCATCTGCCCATGGACATGGCAGACAGAGCGTTGCAAAGTGCCCTGCTGTGTGGGCAGAAAGCTGGATGGCCTGATACACAGGCAGGACTTGCACATCCCTCAAGACCGGCATTGCAGGCCAGACCATGTCAGCCTGGCCCAAGCATGTCCACTGGGTTGGAGCAGTTTGTCTGTCTGTCACTATAGGCAGATGGTCAATAATCTTCCCTACTCCCCCAGTGTCAGTGCCACCATCTTCTATCTGCTACCTCACACACACGCTGTTACTGTACCTACCTCCCATTCAAGGCTCATGCTCTACCAGTCTCACTGTTACCCGACATCACCTTCACTTGCTGTTTACCTTCCCAGCACTGCTGGCCATGCGTGCTCTCTATACTGCCTACTCACTCAGCTGGGATACCTCCCCTACTACACTAATAGTAACCCACTTTCACCTCCAGCAATGCTTGCCTCTCTCTCATTCCGGGGTAAATCAGCACATTGACAGGCAGACAAAGGTATGGCGGGTGGTTGACTGCCCAGTATTTGGCACCACTCCCTTTATGTGGGAGTCCTGAGCACGACTGCCCCAAATGGTTGACTGATAGCAGTCCAGGGATAGCCCTTGACTTTCCGAGCCATGACCCCCTGTGCAAAGATTTGCTCCCTTGATCTGCTTGAGGCCTGCCTACAATCATGACAGGGCTCATACAGATATCATTGGTCTTTCAGCCAATCAACGCTTAGACTTTCTTCCCTACTCTCTCCCCAAGTCCACCTCCATTTTCTTTCACTCCTAATTAAGGCCTGAAGATCCTCTCTGCTCACTTCACACTGGACAATCTGGGATTGCTGGTGATCCTTGTGGAAAGATGTTTTCAAATCTTAGTCCTGAATTGGACAGGCTGCTATTATCTGTAGCAATGGCTGAGTGGCAGGAAGACGGTAGCATGGTGCTAAGTTTACGGCTAACCATCCAAAGAGAAGAAAGTGAGGACTGCAGACGCTGGAGATCAGAGTCGAGTGGTGCTGGAAAAGTGCAGCAGGTCAGGCAGCATCTGAGGAGCAGGAAAATCGACGTTTCAGGCATAAGTCCTTATGCCCGAAATGTTGATTCTCCTGCTCCTTGGATGCTGCCTGACTTGCTGTATCTTTCCAGCACTACACTCTCGACAATCCAAAGACCCAAGTCTAATACTCTGAGGAACATGGGTTTAAATCCTACCATGGCATGCGTTTAAATTTTATGAGTTAATTTGGAATCAGAAACTAATCATCAATTGTTGTCAAACCCCACGTGGTTCACTAATGTCCATGAGGGAATCTGAACTGTCCTTACCTGATCTAGCCTATATGTAACTCCAGACCCGAAGCAGTTGACTCTTAACTGCGCTCTGAAATGGCTGAGTAAGCCACATAGTTCAAAGGTATCTATGGATAGGCAACCAGTTTCTAAAACTGCAGAAATGTCAGAAAAATTATCTATTCATATACACAGTGGTTTCAGTGTCAGTCCTGAACGCGTAACCTTCTGAAGAGAACAGCAAATTCTATCTTGTACATCCCTCCTTCCCTTAGCCCCACATCCTTTCAGGCACATGACAAAGCAGTGGAGGTTGCTTGATGTCTGTCGGACTCTGGATGATGTGATGATGTCACAGAGCTGTTCCTCTCGGGCTGAAATACAAATTGAGGGTGGAGTTAAGGAGAGTAGGGAGAAAAACACAGGAAAGTCTGAAATCTGACCATCGGAATGTTACAAACACATGCAGAGAGACATGTGGATAAGATCAACTCATGTTAGATGGTCGAGTTTAGGGGATAATCTTTCACTCATATAAAAATGATACTAAAGCTTGGTGACCATAATTCTATCAGCTTAAAATAGCAATGAAAAGGATGGACCACATCTAAAAGTTAAAATTCTAAATTGGAGGAAGGCCAACTTTTGACTGTATTAGACAAGAACTTTCAAAAGTTGATTGGGGGCAGACGTTCACAGGCAAAAAGATGGCTCGAAAATGGGAAGCCTTCAAAAATGAGATAACGAGAGTCCAGAGGCAGCATGTTCATGTTGGGGTGAAGGGCAAGATTGATCAGTGTAGGGAATGCTGGGTGACTAGAGAAATTGAGGTTTTGGTTAAAAATAATAAGGAGGCATATAGGTCAATAGGATAGAAGGCATTTGGTATGCTATCCTTTATTGGTCAGAGTATTGAGTACAGGAGTTTGGAAGTCATGTTGCAGCTGTACAGGACATTGGTTAGGCAACTGTTGGAATATTGCTTGCAATTCTGGTCTCCTTCCTATCGGAAAGATGTTGTGAAACTTGAAAGGGTTCAGAAAAGATTTACAAGGATGTTGCCAGGGTTGGAGGATTTGAGCTATAGGGAGAGGCTGAACAGATTGGGACTGTTTTCCCTGGAGCATCGGAGGCTGAGGGGTGACCTTATAGAGGTTGACAAAATTATGAGGGGCATGGATAGGGTAAGTAGACAAAGTCTTTTCCCTGGGGCCGGGGAGTCCAGAACTAGAGGGCATAGGTTTAGAGTGAGAGGGGAAAGATATAAAAGAGACCTAAGGGGCAACTTTTTCACGCAGAGGGTGGTGCATGTATGGAATGAGCTGCCAGAGGAAGTGGTGGAGGCTGGTACAATTGCAACATTTAAGAGGTATTTGGATGAGTAAATGAATAGGAAGGGTTTGGAGGGATATGGGACGGGTGCTGGCAGGTGGGACTAGATTGGGTTGGGATATCTGGTCGGCATGGATGGGTTGGACCGAAGGGTCTGTTTCCATGCTGTACATGTCTATGACTATGAGGTTTAGACAGCAGAGATCAAGGGAATCCTTCGAAGAGTATAAAAGCACTTGTTGTGTTGCCATAGTCTTACCAGACCACAGGGGTTCCTCTCACATTATAGAGAAGTCGCTGGTGGTGATCTAACTTGAAGGCAACTGGACCTCAAGTGAGGGAAGAAGTTGAGAAGGAGAGTCTTTCATGGGAACCACAAACCAGTGATGGGCATTGAACCCAGACGGTTGGTATCACACTGGCCTGTAAACCAGCAATCCAGCCAACTGAGCTAAACCGATTTCCACAAAGGCTATAGTAGTATACTTAAGAGGGAATTCAGGAATGCAAGAAGAGGACATGAGATAGCTTTGGCAAGTAGGATTAAGGCGAATCCAAAGGGATTCTATATATACATTAAGGAGTAAAGGTTAACTAGTGAGAAAATAGGGTCTTTGAAAGATCAACAAGGCCACTTATGAGTGGAACAGCAGGAGATGGGGAGATACTAAACAAATATTTTGCATTAGTGCTTATTGTGGAGAGGGACATTGAAGATAGAGAACATGGGAAAAAAACATAGGGACACCTTGAAAAGTGTCCATATTATAGAGGAGGGGCATAAAGATGGATAAATCCCTAGGACCTGGTCAGGTGTATCCTAGAACTCTGTGGGAAGTTGGGGAATTGATTGCTGGGTCCCTTGCTAAGATATTTGTATTATCGATAGTCGCAGGTGAGGTGCTGGAAGACCAGAGGTTGGCCAATATGGTGCCACTATTTAAGAAAGGTGGTAAGGAAAAGCCAGTGAACTATAGCCCAGTGAGCCTGACCTCAGTGATGGGCAAATTATAGAGTCATAGAGATGTACAGACCCATTGGTCCAACTCGTCAATGCCGACCAGATATCCCAACCCAATCTAGTCCCATTTGCAGGCACCCGGCCCATATCCCTCTAAACCCTTCCTATTCATACACCCATCCAAATGCCTCTTAAATGTTGTAATTGTACCAGCCTCCACCATTTCCTCTGGTAGCCCATTCCATACACGCACCACCCTCTGTGTGAAAATGTTGCCCCTTAGGTCTCTTTAATATCTTTCCCCTCTCACTCTAAACCTATGCCCTCTAGTTCTGGACTCACCCACCCTAGGGAAAAGACCTTGTCCATTTACCGTATCCATGCCCCTCATGATCTTCTAAACCTCTATGAAGTCAGCCCTCAGCCTCCGGCACTCCAGGGAAAACAACCCCAACCTATTCAACCTCTCCCTATAGCTCAAATCGTCCAACCCTGGCAACATCCTTGTAAACCTTTTCTGAACTTTTCAAGTTTCACAACATCCTTCTGATAGGAAGGAGACTAGAATTGCTCATAATATTCCAAAAGTGGCTTAACCAATGTTCTATACAGCCGCACATCGACCTCCCAGCTCCTATACTCAATACTTTGGCCAATAAAGGAAAGCATACCAAACGCCTTCTTCACTATCCTATCTACCTGCGACTCCACTTTCAAGGAGCTATGAACCTGCACTCCAAGGTCTCTTTGTTCAGCAACACTCCCTAGGACCTTACTATTAAGTGGATAAGTCCTGCTAAGATTTGCTTTCCCAAAATGCAGCACCTCGCATTTATCTAAATTAAACTCCATCTGCCACTTCTCAGCCCATTGGCCCATCTGATCAAGATCCTGTTGTAATCTGAGGTAACCTTTTTCGCTGTCCACTGCATCTCCAATTTTGGTGTCATCTGCAAGTTTACTAACTATACCTTTTATGCTCACATCCAAATCATTTATGTAAATGATGAAAAGTAGTGGACCCAGCACCGATCCTTGTGGCACTCCACTGGTCACAGGCCTCCAGTCTGAAAAACAACCTCCACCACCACCCTCTGTCTTCTATCTTTGAACCAGTTTTGTATCCAAATGGCTAGTTCTCCCTGTATTCCATTAGGTCTAACCTTGCTAATCAGTCTCCCATGGGGCACCTTGTCAAATGCCTTACTGAAATCCATATGAATCACATCTACCACTCTGCCCTCATTAACCCCCTTTGTTACTTCTTCAAAAAACTCAATCAAGTTTGTGAGACATGATTTCCCACGCACAAAGCCATGTTGACTATCCCTAATCAGTTCTTGCCTTTCCAAATACATGTACATCTTGTCCCTCAGGGTTCCCTCCAACAACTTGCCCACCACCGAGGTCAGGCTCACTGGTCTATAGTACCCACAGAGTTCTAGGGTACACCTGATCAGGTCCTAGGGATTTATCCATGTTTATGCATTTCAAAACATCCAGGAATTCCTTCTCTTTTTTGCCCAAATGGTGACATTTTTCAACATGTCACCATCTATTTCCCTACATTCTACTGGTAAAGTTGAGAACAAAGGTGCGTCAAACAGTCAGGGCAGGCAGGGACAAAGCAGAGAACAAGGTAGTACTGATAAATTAAACTGCATTTATTTCAATGCAAGAGGCCTAACAGGGAAGGCAGATGAACTCAGGGCATGGTTAGGAACATGGGACTGGGATATCATAGCAATTACGGAAACATGGCTCAGGGATGGGCAGGACTGGCAGCTTAATGTTCTGGGATAAAAATGCTACAGAAAGGATAGAAAGGGAGGCAAGAAAGGAGGGGGAGTGGCGTTTTTGATAAGGGATAGCATTACAGCTGCGCTGAGGGAGGATATTCTCAGAAATACACCCAGGGAAGTTATGTGGGTTGAACTGCGAAATAAGAAATGGATGATAACCTTATTGGGATTGTATTATAGAACCCCTAATAGCCAGAGGGAAATTGAGAAACAAATTTGTAAGGAGACCTCAGTTATCTGTAAGAACAATAAGGTGGTTATGGTAGGGGATTTTAACTTTCCAAACATAGACTGGGACTGCCATAGTGTTAAAGGTTTAGATGGAGAGGAATTTGTTAAGCGCGTACAAGAAAATTTTCTGATTCAGTATGTGGATGTACCTACTTGAGAAGGTGCAAAACTTGACCTACTCTTGGGAAATAAGGCAGGGCAGGTGACTGAGGTCTCAGTGGGGGAGCACTTTGGGGCCAGCGACCATAATTCTATTTGTTTTAAAATAGTGATGGGAAACGATAGACCAGATCTAAATGTTGAAGTTCTAAATTGGAGAAAGGCCAATTTTAACGGTATGAGACAAGAATTTTCAAAATTGGGAGCAGATGTTTGCAGGTAAAGGGACGGCTGGAAAATGGGAAGCCTTCAGAAATGAGATAACAAGAATCCAGAGAAAGTATATTCCTGTCAGGGTGAAAGGAAAGGCTGGTAGGTATAGGGAATGCTGGATAACTTCAGAAATTGAGGGTTTAGTTAAGAAAAAGAAGGAAGCATATGTCAGGTATAGACAGGATAGATCGAGTGAATCCTTAGAAGAGTATAAAGGCAGTAGGAGTATACTTAAGAGGGAAATCAGAAGGGCAAAACGGGGACATGAGATAGCTTTGGCAAATAGGGTTAAGGAGAATCCAAGGGGGTTTTACAAATACATTAAGGACAAAAGGGTAACTAGGGAGAGAATAGGGCCCCTCAAAGATCAGCAAGGTGGCGTTTGTGTGTAGTCGCAGGAGACAGGGGAGGTACTAAACGAATATTTTGCATCAGTACTTACTGTTTAAAAGGACATGGAAGATAGCACAGAAACAGACCCTTCGGTCCAACCCGTCCATGCCGACCAGATATCCCAACCCACTCTAGTCTCACCCAGCAGCACTCGGCCCATATCCCTCAAAACCCTTCCTATTCAGTATGTCTTTTACATTTTACAAGAGGTTGATAAAATCATGAAGGGAATGGATAGGGTAAATAGCCAAAGCCTTTTCCCTGGGGTCGGGTGTCAAACACTAGAGGGCATAGGTTTAGGGTGAGAGGGGAAAAATATAAAAGGGGCAAATGTTTATGCAGAGAGCAGTGTGTGTATGGAATGAGCTGCCGGGGGAGGTGGTGTGGGTGAGTACATTTCTGACTTTTAAAAAGCAACTGGATGGATTTATGAATAAAGTTAAAAACCACACAACACTGGGTTATAGTCCAACAGGTTTATTTGGAAGTACAAGCTTTCAGAGCGCTGCTCCTTCATCAGGTAACTTGTAAACTATTTGGTCTATAACCTGGTGTTCTGTGATTTTGCACTTGGTCCAGCCGAGTCCAACACCAGCACCTTCTCATCATGGGTGAAGAGTTTAGAGGCATATGGATCAAATCTTGCAAATGAGACTTGATTAATTCAGAGATTTGGCCAGCATGGACGATTTGGACCAAAGGGTCTGTTTCCGTGCTGCGTATCTCTATGACTCTATGACACTAAATCCATATAGTTGTCTTTAGTCTTAACCTGTATTAAATTAAATAGTGTCATACTGTCTCCTCAACTAGGCTATCTTCAACCAAACCCTGGATATGGGTGTGCCAAAAGAGTGAGATTCCCTTGAACGAATGGTTGTTGTCCCTCACGGGGCCTGTGCCATTGACTGGAGGATTGAAAGGAAGTCCTTTGAGTTGAATTGGCACCATTTGATGTGGGTGTAGCCCAAGCCGCCTGTCAGCTCCCTGCATATCGATGAGTGCAGGCTCTCTGTGCTTATCACAACCGATCACTGACCTTTACATCTGTTTACTGTTTCCTCTGCTCTTGTTGACTAATTGTTGGTTTTGCAGAGGTCATGGGTTCAGGGGTCAGCAGGTCAAGGGCATCCCAAGGTGCAATTCGCCAGGAGCAGGCAGCTCCGGGGGCCCAGGGCAGAGTGGAGCACTTGTCCCCCAGGAGGCGCCTCACAGTCACAGTGCTGGGACTAAAAAATAGAGAAACTGATTTACAAACTTCGAAACAAAAACTTAGGGGTAGAGATGAGGGGAATTTGTTTTCTTTAACGCTGTCTAGAATTCTCTCCTTTCTCGTTAAATCGCTGTCTGAGCCAGCATTTACTGCCCATGCCTAGTTGCCCCTTGCAAAGATGGTGGTGAGCTGCCTTCTTGAACCACTGCGGTCCATGTGTTGTAGGTGGACTCACAATGCAACTCAGTAGGGCATTCCAGGATTTGACCCAGCAACACTGAGGGAACAGTGATGTTTTTCCAAGTCAGTGTGTGGCTGTAGGGGAACTTGCAGGGGATGGTGTTCCCTCATATCTGCTGCCCTTGTCCTTCTAGATGGAGGTGGTTGTGGATTTGGAAGGTGCTGTCTGAGGATCCTTGGTGAATTTCTGCAGGGCATCTTGTAGATAGTATACACTGCTGCTACTGAAGTGTCGGTGCCGGAGGGAGTGGATGTTTGTGGACGTGGTGCCAATGAAATGGACTGTTTCGACCTGGATGGTGTCAAGCTTGTTGAGTGTTTTTGGAGCTGCACCCATCCAGGCAAGTGGGGAGTGTTCCATCACACTCCTGACTTGTGCCTTGTTGTCAGACTTTGGGAGTCAGGGGGTGAGTTAATTGATGCAGTATTCCTTGCATCTGACCTGTTCTTTTAGCCACTGTGTTTATATGGTGAGTCCAGTTCAGTTTCCAATCAATGTTAACCCCCGGGATGGTGATAAAGGGGGATTCAGTCATGGCAATGTCAAGGGAAGATGGTTAGGTTCTTGCTTGTTGCAGATGGTCAAATCCTGGCACTTGTGTGACACAAATGTAACTTGCCACTTGTCCAGATATTGTCCATTTGAATATGGACTGCTTCAGTGTCTGAGGAGTTGCAAATGGTGTTGAACATTGTGCAGTCATCAGTGAACATCCCTATTTCTGACCTTATGTTGGAGGGTAGGTCATTAATACAGTGGCTGAAGATGGCCTAGGACACACCCCTGATTCCCAAGGGGAGGCAATGGTGTTCTGGTAATGTCATTGGATTCGCAATCGATAACCTCAGGAAAAAGTTCTGGGGACATTGGTTTGAATCTCACGGGGTCAGACAGTGAAATTTGAACAGGGGAGTCCAGAACTAGAGGGCATAGGTTTAGAGTGAGAGGGGAAAGATTTAAAAGGGATCTAAGGGGCAACTGTTTCACACAGAGGGTGGTACGTGTATGGAATGAGCTGCCAGAGGATGTGGTGGAGGCTGGTACAATTACAACATGTAAAAGGCATATGGATGGGTATATGAATAGGAAGGGTTCAGAGGAATATGGACCAAGTGCTGGAAAATGGGACTGGATTAATTTAGGATGACTCTACTATTCTATGGGGAATGAAGAAGTCGGCTTGAATGTGGCCATTTAGCTGTTGTTGGTTGCCATAAGTACAGAGAGAACTGTGCATAGCTCAATTGGGACAGCATTAATCTGAAGATCTGAAGGTCCAATTTCAATTGCAATTTACTAGGGAGTTCATTTGGTGCAGTGGTAGGACGTACCTCTGGGTCAGGAGGTCTGAACTCAATTCCCGGTGCTCCAGAGTAGTGTAATAACATCATAACGTTGATTTGAAAATAACCACCCTGATTATAACAGGAAGCAGCTGAGACCGAATGTTTTGGCTGACATAGATGGATATTTGGTAACGTGGAAGTGGAGGGTTATAGGAGACAGACACGGAAGGTGAGACCGCAAGCAGATTGGTCGCGATTTTATTGAATGGTGGAGCTGTCTCGAAGGACCAAATGGCCTAAGATCCCATGTTTAACATCAGTGCGAGGTGTGTTGTAGGTGACACCCTCTCCCATCACTCTCCATGTCGGCCTACAACTGTGTCAGTGAAAATGATCCTGCATTTAACGCAGTCAGATTGGAATCCCCCACCCAATCCATATCACCCACATCCCTCCTCCCCCCAACTTGGTTTCTCCACTACCTGGGCTGCTTCATTGTTTGCTGAAAATGTGTTGCTGGAAAAGCGCAGCAGGTGAGGCAGCTTTTCCAGCAACACATTTTCAGCTCTGATCTCCAGCATCTGCAGTCCTCACTTTCTCCTGCTTCATTGTTTTCCAGGTTTGCTTATCCCTTTGATCTAAGTCCCATATTGTTGAATCCTGAATCGATCTGGGGTTGATGATTCCAACTTCCCTGGATGCCAGTTGGTGGTGTGGCCTTTCACATGATAGTGGTGAAGGAACCGGGGGTGTGAGTGGGTGAGGGGCTGAGGAATGAAGTGGGGATAAGGGAACGAGTGGACTGGTGCGGGAGGTTGTGACAGGGTGAGGGAACACATGGTGTGAGGTTGGTAAAGGAGGTAAGGGGGTCCTTAATCCAAGAGATTGATGGTCACCAACCAAAGCCATAGTGCAGTCGGTGCTACCTCAGCACCCACTCAATCAAGTCACCATGATCTTAACAGACTATGAGACTGTTCTCTCATTAGAGAGAGGCTACTGGTGTTGGTTTAACGTGAGGCTCACTCCATGCCTTAGGTGAGGGGAGAGGTTGAGAAGGAAAGTCCTTAATGCTAATCACAGTGGCAATGGGAATTAAATCCATGCTGTTGACATCTCTCTGCATTGCAAATCAGCCATCCAGCCAACTAAGCAATGGAATACCCATTGAATGAACCAATCCCAACAAAACCCCTCTTATGATTGAGGCTAGATATACCCTTTAGATCTACATGTAACCGAAAGTGTGTCCCCAGGGAAAGACATCAGACTCGCTTTGCTCTCAGACCCAGCTCCTGTGGTTCTAGGCAGATCCTCGTTACAATTCAGCACCAAGAGCTCCCAGTGCACAATCATGAGACCCAGGTTCAAATCCTGCTAAAGCAAATGGTGGAATTTGCATTCAGTAATAATCTAAAAAAGTCTAATGATGAAAGCATTGTCAGGAAAAACCCATCTAGGTCACTAATGCCCTTTAAGGAAGGAAACTGCCATCCTTACCTAGTCTAGCCTCAATATGACTCTAGACCCACATCAATGCAGTTGACTCTTAACTACTCTCTGGGCAATAAGGGATTGGCAATAAATGCTGGCCAAGCCAGTGACACTCACATTCTTGGATGAATGATTTTAAAACCTCTTCCCATAATAAAGATACTGAATCTGTTTTTTGTTCACTTATAGTCCATCTCTAACTGCCCTGGAGAAAGAGGTGGGGAGCTGCCTCCTGACATTTCCAAGCAGGATCGCGAGCTTGGAGGCAGTAATGACCAAACCGTCAGCCTGTACTCCCTGCTCTGAGAGGTCTTCCCTTCTGTTCCCCACCACTGCTCACCGAGGGGTGATGACAGTTTTCAACTTAGGGTCAACTTGAGACAGGGTCACAGTTGGGGAGAGGTTTGGGTAATACTGGTGTAATCATCCTGTTAGGGAGGGAATTTCAGGATTTTGACCCAGTGACATTGTGAAGGAATGACAATGTATTTCCATGTCAGGATAGTGATTGACTCGGAGGTGGTAGCGCTCCCATGTATCTGCTGCCCTTATCCTTTGAATTGAAGTGGCTGTGGGTTTATAAGGTGTTGCCTGAGGATCTGTGGTGAATTTCTGCAGTGCATCTTTAGAGACACGCTGCTGCTACGGAGCATTGGTGGTGAAGGAAGTGAACTTTTGTGGATATGGTGCCAATGAAATGGGCTGCTTTGCCCTGGATGGTGTCAAATTTCTTGAATGTTGTAGGAGCTGCACTCATCCAGGCAAATGGGGAATATTCCATCAAACTCCTGACTTGTGCCTTGTAGATGGTGGATAGACTTTGAGGAATTGAGAGATAAGTTACTTGCTGCAGGATTCCTAGCCTCTGAGTTGCTCTTGTAGCCACTGTGTTGATATGGTAACACCCAAGATGTTGCAGCTGATGGTGATTGGGCCTAGGACACTACCCTGAGGAACTCTCTCAGAGATGTCCTGGAACTGAAATGACTGATCTCTAACGACCACAACCATCTACCTATATTGAGAGTGTGTTGCTGGAAAAGCACAGCAGGTCAGGCAGCATCCGAGGAGTAGGAGAATCGACGTTTCAGGCCAGAGCCCTTCATCAGGAATGAGCTCATTCCTGATGAAGGGCTCCGGCCCGAAATGTTGATTTTCCTGCTCCTTGGATGCTGTCTGACCTGCTGTGCTTTTCCAGCAACACACTCTCAACTCTGATCTCCAACATCTGCAGACCTCACTGTCTCCCACCATCTCCCTATAAGTCAAGTATCACTCCAACCAATGGAGAGTTTGTTGCCTGATTCCACTGATTCCAGTTTTGCTAGGGCTTCTTGTTGCCAAGTGTGGCCTTCAAGGTCAAGGGCTGTCACTCTCACCTCACCTCAGGAATTCAGCTGTTTTGTCAATGTTTGAACCAGAGCTGAAATGACATCAGGACATGAGTGGCCCTGGCGGAGCCCAAACTGGGTGTCAGTGAGCAGGTTATTGCTGAGTAAAGCAGCTTGATTGCAGTGTGAACAATCCTTCCTCTCATTTCACTAATGATTTCCACTTGTTATGATAGTACCACTGGGCCTTTGACTCCCCCTAAAGAGTAGGGATATTGGATTCCACCGGTTTAAATAAAAACGATAGAAATGTCCTCAGCCCTGAAACAGTGAGCGGCCTCCTATTGTTCGTGGGAGTTGGAGAAGGGGGTTGTTTGAGCCGTGAGTGTTGTATAGTCCCTGTGCTCGCACTTTGAATGTAGCTGGGGAGCTACGACCTGCTGATTGCGAGTCACTCCGGATGCCAGAGATCAAGGGTCGATGGGGTATCGAGCGGTTTATGTTTGCAGCCCTAGTTGTTGATCTTTGAGCCTTGGTTCACTCGGGCTGTTCACTGAAACTCAGACGCAGGAGGAGTCAGCAAGCACCAGCGAAGCATGGCAAGACTGCTCTGGGCTACATCCCTTTTCCTGTTGCTTCACCCCACAGCCGCTCAAACTCCAGGTACCACCTTTCTGTCGACCGGTACGCGGATGAAGATTCTCAATTTTGCAAGCTGTGCCCACCGACGGTGGAAAGATTAAAAGTTTATGACCTCGAGGGAGAGTCATTCCCCGGCCTCCCATCTCAGCCAGATGGTGTGATGGTTAATCTTTGAAACCAGAGTATTCAGGGATGCACCCACCAACTGTCTCCCAGGGTTTGGTTCTATCCAAAGTCTGTGCTTGGGACATGCTGGTCTCTCTGATCTCAGCTGCTGAACACCAGAGTTGCAATCATTAGATTGTTTCAGTTGCGGCTTTTGATCGCAGTCCATTTTTATAAGTACTCTGTGTCCCCCATTCCTTTCATCATGTTCAGGGACTGTGTGTATCAATTCATCCAAGACCATCTGAGATACTGAGCACTTCATAGGTAAGAGTCCTAGTGGTCACACTTAAGGTGCAGGCAGAGAGTAGCCTGGATGACCACCAGGAAAGGTAAAGGGAGTAGGCAGAGAGTGCAGGAATCCCCTGTGGCCATTCCCCTCAAAAACATGTATACCATTTTGGATTTAGTTGGTGGGGGGATGACCGTTCAGGGGAAAGCAGCAATAGTCAACTCAGTGGCGCTACAGCTGGCTCTGGGGCACAGCGGGAAAGAGCAAAGGTAAACAGGACCTCAGTGACAGGAGACTGTAGTTATGGAACAGGAGATTCTGTGGCTGCAAAGGGGAATCCAGGATGGTGTGGTGCCTCCTGGGTGCCAGGGTCCAGGATGTCTCAGAGTGGCTGCAGAATGTTCTCAAGGGGGCGGGCAAAGAGTCAGATGTCATTGTGCACTTTGGTACAAATGACATAGGTAGAAATGGGGAGGAGGTCTTGCACAGTGTTCATAGAGAACTAAGAAAAAAAATTAAAAACCAGGTCCTCGTTAGTGATAATCTCTGGGTTACTGCCAGTGCCACGTGTGAGTGAGGGTAAGAGCAGGAAGATATGGCAGAATCATGCATGGTTCAAGAGTTGGTGCAAGGGGCAGGGATTCAGATTTATAGATCGTTGGAATCTTTTTCTGGGGCAGAGGTGAACCGTTCAAGAGGGACGGGTTGCACCTGGACTGGAGGGGGACCAATATCTTGGCAGTCAGGTTTGCTAGTGCTGCAAGGGAGGGTTTAAACTAGATTGGCAGGGGGGAGGTGGGATCCTCAACATGGAGATGCAAGTGTGAGGTTGGAAGGAGATACAGTAATCAGAAATAGTAAGTTGAAGAGGCAGGTCAGGCTGGAACACAACAGGGACGAATGAATGCCTGTTGGATTAAATTCCTTCTATTTCAGTGCAAGAGGGCTGACAGGTAAGGCTGATGAACTCAGGGCTTGGATAGGTACATGGGACTGTGATTTTATAGCCATTACAGAAACATGGCTAAGGGAGGGATGGGACTCACAGCATAATGTACCAGAGTACAGGTGCTTTAGGTGGAAGAGAGGTAGTGGAAGGAGAGGAGGGGGAGTTACATTTTTGATTAGGGCGAATATCGCAGCAGTAGTCAGAGATTAAATAATTGAACAATCATCCAGTGAGGCTTTGTGGGTGGAGCTAAGAAATAAAAAGGGGGTGGTGATGTTATTGGGGTTGCACTATAGGCCCCCAAATGGTCAATGGGAATTAGAGGAACAAACATGCAGGGAGACTGAGGAAACTTGCAGGAGCAATATGCTTGTCATAGTGGGGGATTTTCATTTTCCAAACATAGACTGGGACTGCCAGTACAGCAAGGGCTGAGATGGGGTGGAATTTGTTAAGTGCGTTCAGGAACGTTTCCTTAAGCAGTATGTAGAGGGCCCTAAATGGGAAGGGACAAAACTTCCTGATGAAGGGCTTTTGCCTGAAACATTGATTTTCCTGCTCCTTGGATGCTGCCTGACCTACTGTGCTTTTCCAACTCTGATCTCCAGCATCTGCAGTCCTCACTTTCGCCTAGGGACAAACCTCGATCTACTCTTGGGAATTAGGGCGGGACAGGTGACAGAGGTGACAGAGGTGACAGGTGACAGAGGTGACAGAGGTGACAGGTGACAGAGGTGACAGAGGTGACAGAAGGTGATGCACTTTGGGATCAGCGACCATAGTTCTATTAATTTTCTAATGGCTCTGGAGAGGGACAAAACTGGTCCACAGCTTCAAGTTCTAAACTGGGCCAGGGTGGAATTTGGTGGAATTGGACAGGAGCTTGCATGGGTTGGTTGGAGTAGTTGGTTTGCAGGCAAAGAGAGGCTCTGGCAAGTGGGAGGCCTGTAAAAGTGAGATAGCTAGAGTTCAAGGTCTATATGTTCCTGTGAGGGTGAAGGGTGAGGATGGCAGGAATAGGGAACTCTGATTATTGAGATATTGAGGCTGTGACCAGAAAAAAGGAGGGGGCATGGCTCAGGTACAGGCAGCTGGGATCAAGGGAATCCCTGGAGGTATAAGGGAATACAGGATTGACTGAAGGAGGAAATCAGGAGGGTGAAATAGCCTTGGCTGAGAAGGTTAGCGTGAATCCAAAGAGGTACTTTAAGTATATTAAAGGAAAAAGAATAACTAGAGAGAGAGAATAGGGCCCCTCAAGGACTAAGTGAACATGTATGCACAGAACCACAGGGGATGGGCAAGGTTCTCAATGAATATTTCTCCACTGTCTACACCATGGAGAAAGATATGAACACTTGGGCACTTGGGGATGTTAATGGTGATATCTTGGGGACAGTCCATATCACAGTATAGGAGATTTTGGATGTATTTGAAAGTATGAAGGTGGATAAATCTCCCAGTCCTGGCCAGGTATATCCAAAAACACTGGAAGAGGCTACAGAAAAAATTGTGGGGGCCCTGGCTGATATTTTTGCATCATCATTAGCCATGTTGGCTATTCCTACTCAAAGTAAAGCAAAGTACAAGAAATTATAGGCCAGTTAGCCTGATCTTGCTCCTTAATAAAATGTTGGAGTTCATTGTGAAAGATGAAATTTCTGAATATTTGGAAGTGTACAGTAAAATAGGGCAAAGTCAGCATGGCTTCATCAAGGTGAGATAATTGCCTGACAAATCTATTAGAATTCTTTGTGGAGGTAACAAGCAGGTTAGACCAAGGAGAGCCAATGGATGTTATCTACCTAGGCTTCCAAAAGGCCTTTGACAAGGTGCCGCAGAAGAGGCTGCTGAGTATGATAAGGGCCCATGGTGTCAGAGGCAAGGTGCTAGCATGGATACAAACCTGGCTGGCAGGAAGCAGAGAGTGGGGATAAAAGGGTCCTTCTCAGGATGGCAGCTGGTGACAAGTGGTGTTCCGCAAGGCTCAGTGTTGGGACCACAACCTTTCACTTTATACATTAACAATTGAGATGAAGGAACTGAGGGCAATCTGGCTCGGTTTGCAGATGATACAAAGATAGGAAGGCTGCTGAAGAATTTGGAGAGGTTAGGAGAGTGGACAAAGAAGTGACAGATGGAGTACGATGTGGGAAAGTGTGAGGCCATGCACTTTGGTAGGAAGAACAGAGACGTAGACTCTTTTCTAAATGGGGAAAAAATTCAGAAATCCAAAGTACAAAGGGACTTGGGAGTCCTATTCCAGAATTCTCTTAAGGTAAATTTTCAGGTTGAGTTGATAGTTGGGAAGGCAAATACAATGTTGGCACTTATTTTGAAATGACTAGAATATGAAAGCAGGGATATACTTCTGAGGCTTTATCGGGCTCTAGTCAGACCAGATTTGTATTATTGTGGACAATTTGGGGCCTCACACTTCAGGAAGGATGTGCTGGCCTTGGAGTGGGGTCTCAAGAATGATCCCAGGAATTAAAGGCTTAACATATGTGGAATGTTTGAGATCTACACGCATTGGAGTTTATAAGGGGGGGATCTAATTGAAACTTTCAGAAGATTGAACAGCCTGAACAGTGGATGTTGGGAAGATGTTTCCATTGGTAAGAGGGACTAGGACCTGAGGACACGGCCTTAGAGTAAAGGGAAGACCAGTTAGAATGGAAATAAGGAGGAACTTCTTCAGCCAGAGAGTGGGGAATCTATCGAATTCATGGCCACAGAAGGATGTGGAGGTCGGATCATTGAGTATATTTCAGACTGAGATAGATAAGTCAAGGGGATCAAGGGTTACAGGGAGAAAGCAGGAGAATGGGGTTGAGAAACTTATCAGCCATGATTGAATGCTGGAACGGACCTCAATAGGCTGAACAGTCTAATATCTGCTCCTATATCTTATAGTCTCATTGCCTTCTGATGTTTCTACATGTCAGACATAGGAGAAGGATTCTATAGAGCAAACCTATAAAGTATTCTATAACTCTATAGGTCAGGAATAGGTCAATGATTCGAGAAGTCAAATATAGGTTGGGATGAGCTGATGATTTTATACTGGGACCTCCAAGTCCTTTGTTTTTTCCTCTCCAGACGTCCCCAACAGTACCCTTCCACCGATACTCTTATTCGTTTGGCTGAACTGGTCCTCACCCTTAACAATTTCTCCTTTGAATCCTCCCACTTCCTCCAGACCAAAGGGGTAGCCATGGGCACCCTCATGGGCCCCAGCTATGCCTGTCTCTTTGTTGGCTATGTAGAACAGTCCATCTTCCGTAGTTACACCGGCACCACTCCCCACCTTTTCCTCCACTACATTGATGACTGCATCGGTGCCACCTCGTACTCCCACGAGGAGGTCGAACAGTTCATCAACTTCACCAACACATTCCATTCCGACCTTAAATTCACCTGGACCATCTCTGACACCTCCCTCCCCTTCCTAGACTTCTCCATCTCCATCAACGATGACCTACTCAACACTGACATTTTTCACAAGGCCACCGACTCCCACAGCTACCTGGATTACACCTCTTCCCACCCTGCCTCCTACAAAATTTCCATCGCATATTCCCAATTCCTTCGCTTCTGCTGCATCCGCTCCCAGGAGGACCAGTTCCACCACAAAACACACTAGATGGCTTCCTTCTTGAAAGACTGAAATTTCCCTTCCCATGTTGAAGATGCCCTCCAATGCATCTCATCCATGTCCTGCACCTCTGCTCTCGAACCCCACCCCACCAACTGCAACAAGGACAGAACACCCTCTTGGTCCTCAACTTCCACCCCACCAAACTCCGCATTAACCGCATCATCTGCTGACATTTCCGCCACCTACAAATGGACCCCAACACCAGGGGTATATTTCCCTCCCCACTCCTATCCACTTTCTGCAAAGACCATTCCCTCCACAACTACCTAGTCAGGTTCACGCCCCCTAACAACCCACCCTCCCCTCCTGGCACCTTCCTGGTGAATTGACCATGCTAAATTGTCCATAGTTGTTAGGTGCATTAGTCAGAGGAGAGTGGAGGGGCGGTGTGGACTGGTTGGGCTGAAGGGCCTTTTTCCACACTGCAGGGAATCTAATCTAATCCTGATTCTGTAGGTTTTAGCAATTGGTCCTGATTATTTAGGTTTCAGAGATAGGTGTCAGGAACAGGCCCTGATTCTGTAGGTGACATGGATAAATCCTGATTCAATGGGAGTCAGGGATAGGCCCTTATTCTAAAGATATCACAGAATCCCTACATTGTGGAATCAGACCCTTCAGACCAACAAGTCCACACCAACCCTCCGAAGAGTAACCCACCCAGACCCATTCCCCTACAATTATCCCTGACTAATGCACCTAACCTACACATCCCTGAGCACTATGGACAATTTAACATGGTCAATCCACCTGACCTGCACATCTTTAGATTGTGGGAGGAACCCCAAAGAACCCGCAGACACAGGGAGAATGTGCAAACGCCACTTATTCCGCAGGCTGGTACTGAACCCGGGTCCTTGCCACTGTGAGGTGACAGTGCTAACCACTGAGCCACCCTGTCAGAGATGTCTGGGATAGGCGCAGTTATGTCTTTCCCATTGACCTCCCCCTCCCCCTCACGATAAGCCTACCCTGTAACTTCCCGACAAACTGAGTGGAACGGCAGCTGCTAATTGCTTTGTTTATCACTTTGCTCCTTCCCAGTGTTTGTGACTCATGAAAAGGCCAATAACCTCCTAGCACGACAGAGGCGGGCAAATAGCTTTCTGGAGGAAATTAAAGAAGGTAACGTGGAGAGAGAATGCATTGAAGAAAGGTGCTCGAAAGAAGAAGTGAGAGAAATCTTTGAAGATGACCGGCGAACTGTAAGCAACACTATCTCTGGCTTCCATCTTTGATTGCTGCTCTTAGCTGTTCCATATCTGTGCAGGACAGCATCCTAGTGATGAGGAAATATCTCTTCAGTCGAAACCTATTGATTTCTCTATCATGAGAGATGGAGAACAAGTCACTGAATGGGTTTATGAAAGAGATGGATTTCTAGGAGCTAAAGGTGTCAAGGGTATGAGAAGAGAGAAAGGCTATAGCTTTGTGATTGAGGATCAGCCACGATTACATTGAAAGGTGGAACAGGCTGGATGGGCCAAATGGCCTACTCTTGCTCCCAATTCATACATTTCTCTTCCGTTCCCTGAACTCACTGATTTGAGGTGTATTAGCCAATCCAGTCATTCAAATTTCCAGTCACTTCCTTTTATGTTGGCATATGCCAAGAACATTGTTGGTACTCCATACTATCACCAGAGAGACTCCAAATAAAGATATCTCTGTGTCAATCTCATTCATACCATGAGCACTCTGAGGCATTTCCTGCATAGCTCTCAGTTCTCATGCATGCTATGCTTTTTCTGGTAAATAGGATAGGGTGCCACTGTGACACAGGATCAGCAATGTGGAGACCTGAAATTCTAGGCGAGTTTGCCAAATGGAAGTCCAACAGGAAATAAAAATCTGGCTCCAGTGGACTGACAACCAAACTGTCAGATTCCTATGGAAATCCAATGGGCTGGCAGCTTGAGGGAACGGAGACCTGAAGTCCCCCAACAGCCTGGCCTACTTGTGACTCCTGTAGCCCCACGTCAGTGTGGTTGCCTCTCAGTGAACCCTGGCTGGACTTGTCCTGAGTGTGGAGACCTAACCAATCAATGCAGTTACATCAAAAACAACATTTGGCAAAAAGCCAATCATCACCTTCTCAGGGTAAGGAGAGGTGGTGATATAGTGGTTAACATCGCTGGACTCGTAATACAGAACACCAGGTTTACATTCTGGACAGCAGTCGAATCTTGTCATGGCATAGTGACATTTGAATTCAATCCAAATTAGGAATTAAAAGCTGCCCTAATAGTGACCATGTCAGCAGTAACATTAAAAAAAATGTGGCTCACTAATGTCCTTTAGGGAAGGAACTCTGCCATTTCGTTTATATTTCTTTTACATTTAGACTTTGCTGTCGTGTGTACTCAAGTATAAAAATACATGAGTACAATGAAAAGTCTTCAATGTTGCCACACACACTGCCATTTTAGGTACAAGCATCTAGGTACAAAAACTTAATAACAAAGTAGAAAGAAATAAAAAACAAAGTTAAAAAGTTAATTATTACCGTATGATCAGTGTGAATTAAATGTGACTCCAGACTGCCCCCTGGGCAATTTGGGATGGGCGAACAAATGCTGTCCTTAGCAGTGACACTAACATCCCACAAAGATGTTTTTAAAAGATTATTTGAGTAAGAGATGCAGGGGGATGTGAGGAAGAAGCTTTTCAACATGACAAGTGGAAATGACTTAGAACTCACTGCCTTCAAAGATGGTTAAAAATCACACAACACCAGGTTATAGTCCAACAGGTTTAATTGGAAGCACACTAGCTTTCGGAGCGTCGCTCCTTCATCAGGTGATTGTGAAGGAGCGTTGCTCCGAAAGCTAGTGAGCTTCCAATTAAACCTGGTGGACTATAACCTGGTGTTGTGTGATTTTTAACTTTGTCCACCCCAGTCCAACACCAGTACCTCCACATTTAGCAAAGAGGGCATTGTATTGGGCGTGCAACCGCTGGGAAGCATCAGAGCTATAGTCTTTGACAAGGGGTGTATGGTGAGGGTGAAACTATGCCACATAATGTTCTTGGTGCCCTGGACTAATGGGTTACACCAGACAAGAGTGCAAACTGCAACTTCATCAAACATGCATCCTTCACAGAGAAACACCTGCCCGTATTGCATCTCCCATGAGGAGGTCTTCAGGAGCGGTAGGTGACTGTGAGCCTGAAGCTCTGGGTTTGATTCCTATCCCTGAGGGCCAAGGGAAGTGTAATGTGGCAAACAGGTTGAGAATCAACAATATGATCAGGGGGATGGGTGGTTGGAAGGTGGGGAAAAACACACAATTATAGAGTACAGAAGAGGCCCTTTGAGTAAATCCTCCCAACACACGGCAGTGAGAGTAGGAGAGATTCGTGGTCACTTGGGTAATTGAGAGACTGTCATCAGTCGCCATGGCTCCCAGCTGTAACATGCCACAACGACTTGTATTCCATGGTAGGTCAATGTGGATCAGATTGGTGTTGATAGCTCAGGGTTCAAATCCCTTGGGTTGGGATGTATTCAGGTCCAGCCTCTTTGCTCCAAACATGGTGATGATTGCCGCTCATTTAAGGGGTGACCCTGCCTTCAGGCAAAGATCTGATGAAGGAGAATTTATCACCCAGCTCTTAAAAGTCTCACCCCTGTTTCACACCAATCCATTCCAGGTCAATTTCTCTTCTACTAACCACGGATCTCGCTCCCACTTCTGACTAGTCTTTCCCATTGACCACCAACCTCACAATTCACGAGTCATACAGCACAGAAACAGACCTTTTGGACCAACCAGTCCATGTCGAAAATAATCTCAAACTATATTACTCCCACCTGCCTGCGCTTAGCCCATATCCCTCCAAACATTTCTTACTCATGTACTTAGCCAAAAGTCTTTTGAACTTTGTAACTGTTCTCACATCCACCACTTCTTCTGGAAGATCATGCCACACACAAAGCACTCTCTGTGTAAAAACATTGGCCCTTGTGTCTATTTAAATCGTAGGTCTCTTAAAAATATGCCAGCCAACCTTAAAAGCCGCCGCCCTAGGCAAAACACGCTTTCTATTCATCTTATCTATGTCCCTCATGACTTTAAAAACCTCTATAAGGTCACTCTCAACCTCCTACGCCACAGTGAAAAAATTTCCCAGCCTTTCCTTATCGATCACTTTCCAACTATCTCCAATCCCTCACCTACCTTTACAGAATGTACCTTTATGTGATCTATTGGTGCTAACATCAATATTCTTGTGTACATTCACCAGCTCCATGGCTTTACTGCTTCCTTACTCTTCACATCCAATGTCCAATCCCAGCATCTTGGGTGGCACAGTGGCTCAGTGGTTAGTGCCACTGCCTCATAGCACCAGGATCCCAGGTTCACTTCCAGCCTCAGGTGACTGCCTGTGTGTAGTTTTGCCCTGTGTCTGCGTGGGTTTCCTCTGGGTGCTCCAGTTTCATCCCACAGTCCAAAGATGTGCAGGTCAGGTGAATTGGCTGTGCTAAAATAGTGTTGGATGCATTAGTCAAAGGGAAATGGGACTGGGTGGGTTACTCTTCGGAGGGTTGGTGTGGACTTGTTGGGCTGAACGGCCTGTTTCCATACTGTAGGAAATCTAATCTCAATGATACTATTAACGTCATCTATCTCACTGACTACTTGTGGGTTTACCTTTCCCCTAAAAACAAGATGAGATCATAGAATTCAATATTAGGGGTGGACAACATTTACCAAATAATCCTGAACCCTCGCACCTAATTCAAGAGTTATGTTGGGAACCAACTGAAGATTATCAGTTAGCGTCACAGTGGGATTCATTTGCACATGCTGGAAGCTGCATATCTTCACACATAGGGCCCTGCACTTTGTAGAGCAACAGAAAATTTCCATAAACTGTACCTTTTCAATGAGGCAGGGGTCATGGAGACAAATAATCTCTGCTGTAACTCCATGGTGAGTGTTCTGACGAGAGCCGGCTGGCTGGTTTCAATGTTAGCAGTTAATAGTTCCTGTTGCAACACCTCAGCAACCACAGTCCCACCAATCAACACCCTTGTCCCATGCTGCAGAAACCGCTGCTCCCTTCCTAAAGGCTGGTTTGCTTGCCAATCAGTCCTGATCACTGCCAGACTACATGTCTCTTTTCTTTGCAATGTTTAACTAATGGATTGTCCTCCAGCTCACGTGAATTAAACTGTGCAGTCCTCAGGAAGGATGATACTGGTGGGACATTAATTTGTGACAATAATGACAGTGAGCTCCCTATCTGACTCTGATTACAATGTCCCTCTCTGTCTTTACTCAATATTCTATAACAGTGTATATACTGACATGCTTTCATCTTCTTGTTTCAGGATGAATATTGGAATAAGTATGTGGGTGAGTAATAATTTAATCATATATTTCTTCAGTTCGAATCCCTCAGTTTGAGTTATTGTTTAGCCCCAAGAGGAGCGGTCTGAATGAACCAGTGCAGTGAGGGAACTACCTATCAGAGTAAGGGAGTATGGGGGAAGGTTAGCAATCACAATGCTGTGATCTCCAAACTTTCCCACATGGTGATGGGACTGCAGGATTGGCTCTTAAGCAAAGGCATCAGATCTAGGACTGAGGAGCCCTCAATCATTGAAGCATCAGAGATGATGTAAGTACAGAAAGGCCTTTTGTAATATCATTCTCAAGCCTCTTCTACTCTCTGCGATCCCTCTCAACCTCTCTCCACTCTTCGTAGTCTCTCTCTGCTCCTTTCCAATTTCTCCCTCTTTCTGTTCACTCACTCTCTTTCTTTCTCTCCACCAGAAGAGTCATAGAGTCATACAGAATGGACACAGACCCTTTGGTCCAACCAGTCCATGCAGACCATGTTCCCAAACCAAACTCGTCCCTCCCGCCTGTGTTTGGCACATATCCCTCCAAACCCTTCCTCGTCACGTACATGTACAAAGTCTTTTAAATGTTGTAACTGTATCCATCCACCACTTCTTCTGGCAGTTCATTCCACACGGACCACTCTCTATATAAAAACCTTGCGCATCTTGTCCTTTTTAAATATTTTTCCACTCATATTAAAAATATCCCCCTTCCGGAAAATACCCCTTGATATTCACCTTATCTATACCCCTCATGATTTTATACATCTCTGTAAGGCCGCTCCTCAACCTCCTACCATCCAGTGAAAAAGATCCCAGCCTATCCTGTCTATCTTTACAACCTAACCTTCCAATCCTGACAACATCTGGTAGGTTTTATCTTAACCTTCTCTGATTTAATAGTATCCTTCCTTTAGCAGTGTGACCAGAACTGCACACAGAAGAGGTCTCATCAATGTCCTGTACAACCTCAACATGACATCCCTACTCCTAGGTCTGACCAATGAAGGCTAAATGCTAAATGCCCTCTTAACCAACCAAGTATTATGGACCTGAACCCCTGTTCAAAAACACTACCCAAGGCCTTACCATTTATTGTACAAGTCCAGCCCTTGTTCTTTTCACCAAAATGCAAAATCTTGCATTTATCTAAATTAGGGGCGGCACGGTGGCTCAGAGGTTAGCACTGCAGCTTTACAGCACCAGGGACCCAGGTTCAATTCCAGACTTGGACAACTGTCTGTGTGGAGTTTGCACCTTCTCCCGTGTCTGCATGGGTTTCCTCTGGTTTCCTCCCACAATCCAAAGATGTGCAGATTATGGGAATTGGCCACGCCAAATTGCCATAGTGTTCAGGGATGTGTAGGTTAGGTGCATTAGTCAAGGATAAAGATAGAGTAGTGGAGAATGGGTGGGATACTCTTCAGAGGGTCAGTATGGACCTATTGGGCCAAAGGGCCTATTTCCACACTGTAGGGATTCTATACATTCTAAACTCCACCTACCACTTCTCAGCCAATTGATCAAGATCTCGACACAATCTTCGATAGCCTTCTTCACTATCCACTTTGCCATTAATTTTGGTGTCATCTACAAATGTACTCACGGTGCCTTCTATATTCTCATCTAAATCATTTATATAAATGTTTTATATAAACTAAAGTTGATCCAGTACTGATCCCTGTGGAATACTGCTGGTCACAGGCCTCCAGTCTGAAAACAAAACCCTCCATCACCATTCTCTGTCTCTTGCTGTTAAGCCAATTTTGTGTTCAATTGGCAAGCTTACCCTAAATCCCATATGGTTGGGCTTTATTAATTAGCCTACAATGCAGAACCTCATCAAAGGCTTCACTAAAGTCCATGTAGACAACATTCTACTGTCATCAATCTCTTTGGTTACGCCCTCCGAAAACTCACTCAAGGTGTGAGACACGATTTCCCTGGCACAAAACCATGCTGACTTTTGTTTATTAGTCCTTGCTTCTCCAAATGCATGTTTTCTCTATCTTTCAGAATCCCCTCCACCCTACCCAACGCTGAATTCAGACTCACAGGTCTACAGTTCCCAGGCTTCCCTTTACTTCCTTTCTTATATATAGGCACAATGTTAGCCACTGTTTAGTTCTCCAGCACCTCACCCATGGTTATATAAGATACAAATACTTCTGCAAGGGGCCCCGTCATTTCTTCCCTAACTTCCCACCACCTCCTGGGATACACTTATCAGGTGCCGGGGATTTATCCACTTGATTTCCATGACCTCCAGCATTTCATCTTCTACAAAGTAGACTCTGTCTCCCTCTCTCTTTCTCCTTCTCTCCACTCCCTTTTTCTCTCTCTCTCGCTCCCTTTCTCCTTCTCACCAATCTTCCACTCTCTCCTTCTTGCACTTCCTCTCCCTTTCTCTTTCTCCTTCTCTCCACTCCCTCTTTCTCTCTCTCTCGCTCTCTTTCTCCTTCTCTCCACTCCCGCCCCCTCTCTCCATACACAATCTTTCTGCTTCCCTCTATTCCCTTTCCCTTTCTCTGTAACTCTTTCTCCTTCTCTCCACTATCTCTCTGACCGCGGAACATCTTCAGTCAATGTGTCTGCACTGTGGACGTGACAGGCTGTATTTTGAAAGGGATTTGCAGGGAACTCTGAGAATTCCTGTTTCACCAGTGGACCTTGTTGGGAGCAGGTTGTTCGAACCCGGTGTCACTGCAATGCCTACAAATTTCGACCCACTGAGCAGCAAACAGTGTAGCTCTGCATCTGCCACTTTCCAATAGGCCCCTCGTGGCTGGATGTGAGATTAGACAGGGCCACAGACTCACACAGCAATGACCCGTGGAATCAGCAATTGTTCTACTCAGCACAAAAACAGAAGCCTCAGGATCTGGAGATCTGAAACACATATAGCCAAGTACTGTGGAGCAACTCAGCACAACTGGTAGCATTTGTTATAGAGTCATAGAGTCCTACAGCACGGAGAAAGGCCCTTTGGCCCAAACTGGTCCATGCCGACCAAAATGTCCATCCACCCTGACCCTATTTCCCGGCATTTGGCCCATATCCTTCTAATCCATTCCATTTGTCCAAATGCTTTTTAAATGTTGCTAATGTACCCGGCTCAATCACTTCTGCTGGCAGCTCCTTCCATATGTGTACCACCCTCTGTATAAAAAAGTTGCCCCTCAGGTTCCCTTTTATTCTTTCCCCTCTAACCTTTCCCCAATTCCTCGATTCCCCAACCCTGGGAAAAAGACCGAGTGTATTAACCGTATCCGTACCTCTCATAATCTTATACACTTCTACAAGAGCCCTCTCAGTCTCATAGAACATAGAACATAGAAGAATACAGCGCAGTACAGGCCCTTCGGCCCTCGATGTTGCACCGATCCAAGCCCACCTAACCTACACTAGCCCACTATCCATATGCCTATCCAATGCCCGCTTAAATGCCCATAATGAGGGAGAGTCCACCACTGCTACTGGCAGGGCATTCCATGAACTCACGACTCACTGAGTAAAGAACCTACCCCTAACATCTGTCCTATACCTACCCCCCCTTAATTTAAAGCTATGCCCCCTTGTAATAGCTGACTCCATACGTGGAAAAAGATTCTCACTGTCGACCCTATCTAAACCCCTAATCATCTTGTACACCTCTATCAAGTCACCCCTAAACCTTCTTTTCTCCAATGAAAACAGCTCCAAGTGCCTCAGCCTTTCCTCATGCGATCTTTCTACCATACCAGGCAACATCCTGGTAAACCTCCTCTGCACCCGTTCCAGTGCCTCCACATCCTTCCTATAGTATGGCGACCAAAACTGCACACAATACTCCAGATGCGGCCGCACCAGAGTCTTATACAACTGCAACATGACCTCAGTACTCCGGAACTCAATTCCTCTACCAATAAAAGCCAGTACGCCATATGCCTTCTTCACCGCACTATTTACCTGGGTGGCAACTTTCAAAGATCTGTGTACGTGGACACCAAGATCCCTCTGCTCATCCACACTACCAAGTATCCGACCATTAACCCAGTACCCCATCTTTTTATTATTCTTCCCAAAGTGAATCACCTCACACTTAGCTACATTGAACTCCATTTGCCACCTTTCTGCCCAGTTCTGCAGCTTATCTATATCCCGCTGTAACCTGCCACATCCTTCCTCACTGTCTACAACTCCTCCGACTTTCGTATCAGACTTGAAATGTTAACTCTGTTTCTCTTGATGAATGGTAGGGCATTAAGGAGTGTAGTGCAACAGCAGGCACGGTTCTCTGAAAGTGGAGTCACAGGTAGACAGGGCAGTGAAAAAGGCCCGCTTAAGTGGGCATTCGTATCATTATAGGGAGTCTCCAACTCCCTATAACTCAGAATCTTGAGTCCTGGCAGCTTCCTTGTAAACTTCTTCTGCTCTCTTTCTGGTTCAATAACATCCTTCCTATAGCAAGGAAACCAAACCTGAACACAGTAATCCAAGTGCGGCCTCACCAACGTCCTGTACAATGGCAACATAACTTCCCACCTTCCATACTCAGTGCCCTGACTGGTGAAGGCCGGTGGGCCAAAAGCCTTCTTCACTGCCCTGTCTACCTGTGACTCCACTTTCAGAGAACTGTGCACCTGAACTCTAAGCTCCCTCTGTTGCACTACACTCCTTAAGGCCCTACCATTCATCAAGAGAAACAGAGTTAACATTTCAAGTCTGATACCAAGAGACGGCAGTCTTGCTGCAATTTTGAGGCCACTAGCTGCAAACACTCGGCCCACTGTTCTGCAGAAAATGTCTTTACTATTTGTAGCATTGAATATTTGAAGTTCCTCCATGCTGTTTTATTGGGGAATGACTTTAAGTACACTGGACCTGGAGAGAATCTCAGAAATGGGTGGGGGAAGGGGGTGGAGTTGGGGAATGTGGGGGGAAGGGAATGGCAAGAGTTTTACGGAGGAGTTTAAGATGGATGCCACTCTCTTCCCCTTTCGCAGACGGCGATCAGTGTGAGTCCAACCCTTGCAGGAATGGGGGCATCTGTCGTGATAACGTTAACCGGTATGATTGCCAATGTCCAAAAGGTTACCATGGCAGCAACTGCGAGATTGGTAAGATCCCAGAGAAGGGCATTGACTGGCTACAACCAGCAGAGTGACATGTTCGTGTGAGGTCAATGGTACAGGGTGGCACTCCCTGGACAAGAGTGCAGTCAGGGGCTGGGCACTGGAGGTATGTAGGTGAGAGGGGAAAAGCCTGCGTGAGAGGGAAGACGTCATTCCTAACCTCATGTAAAACACTGTTTAAATGTTAGCTTGTCAGCTTCTCCTGGACCTTAATCAGGGGGATTGGCTATACCAAATTGTCCAGTGTTGGGTGCATTAGTTGGGGTAAATACAGAGTAGGGAAATGGGTCTGGGTGGGTTACTCTTCAGTGTGTCAATGTGGACTTGTTGGGCCGAAGGGCCTGTTTCCCTACTGTAGGGAATCTAATCTAATTTACTTGATAGGTTTGGCCTAGAGGTGAAGGTCTCAAACTTTTTACTCTGCCTGGCCAATGGAAAGCAACTAACTGAGCTCTTCAAACAGCTCTGGGTTACCTATGGACTGGAAAACCACCATGGAATTCACCTTCTGAATTTTGATTGCCTGTACTGCTCAAAAAGCAGGAACCAGGGTCTATCTTACAAGCAAGGTCTATCTTTGCATATCAAAGTATCAGGATAGGTCCGCCATTTTAACAGGCTGGGTTTAGTTTCTTTATTCTTCCATGAGATATGGGCATCATTGGTATTTTGTCACCCATCCCTAACTACCCTAGAACAGAGTGGCTTGCTCAACAAATTCGGAGAGCAGTTAAGAGTCAACCATATTGCATTAGGTCTGGAATCCCATGTAGGCCAGATCGGATAAAGATGGCAGATTTACCTCCCTGAAGGGCATTAGTGAACCAGATTGGGGCTTTACGACAATCGATGGCAATGTGGCTCAGTGGTTGGCACTACTGCCTCACAGTGCCAGGAGCTGGAGTTCAATTCCACGCTCAGATGACTGTCTGCAAGAGGGAAAGGGGCTGAACTTCAGAATGTTTTGAAGAACATTCTTTGGGTTTTTAACTCTGTTAGTCTCTTCATGGATGCTGCCAGACCTGCTGACATTCTCTAGTGATTTCTATTTTTGTTCGTGACCGAGGATGATAAACTGGATTTCTGGCTTGCTCACTCAGAATACTATATCCATTACCCATGAAAAGAGCAGGAATGGATGGATTAAGGTGATCTGGCAGGCTGTCAATTGAGAGCTCAGAGGATTATGGAGGTTGAGGGGCCTGATCTTTATTGGATTATGATGTGGAGGAGCCGGTGTTGGACTGGGGCAGACAAAGTTAAAAATCACACAACACCAGGCTATAGTCTAATCGATTTATTTGGAAGTACAAGCTTTTGGAGGGTTGCCTAGCTACTTGATGAAGGAGCAGCTTGTACTATTGGACTATAACCTGGTGTTGTGTGATTTGTACCTTTATTGGATTAATGAGCTCTCTTATGCTCCCCCACAGCATTGTTATGTGTGCTTCATGTCTCCTTCTTGCTACTTTCAGATGTTCCACAGCTCTGCAACCTAGACAATGGAGGTTGCCAGCATTTCTGTAAGGTCCAAAGGGAACAAGTCAGGTGCTTCTGCGTCAATGGCTTTGTACTTCACGCAAACAAGAAATCCTGTATTCCGCAAGGTAAAAATGTAACGTTGAGTGAGGTGTGCTCTCCTAAGGTTCAGTAATTAGCACTGCTGCCTCACAGCACCAGGGACCCAAGTTCGATTCCAGACTTGGGCGACTATCTGTGTGGGTTTCCTCTGTTAACAAGACAGCATGAGCAACGCACACTTGTTCAGTTCGACACACTTTAGTCCTCTCACCATCTCACTTGGTTGTGATGTGTACTGACCGTAGACAACTTAATTATCCCTTCCCTCAGTCATTAGATTACTTAGTGTGGAAACAGGCCCTTCGGCCCAACAAGTCCACACCGACCCACCGAAGCGCAACCCACCCATTCCCCTACATTTACCCCTTTAACCTAACACTATGGACAATTTAGCATGGCCAATTCACCTGACCCGCACATCTTTGGACTGTGGGAGGAAACCGGAGCACCCGGAGGAAACCCACGCAGACACGGGGAGAATGTGCAAACTCCACACAGTCAGTCGCCTGAGTCAGGAATTGAACCCGGGTCTCTGGCGCTGTGAGGCAGCAGTGCTAACCACGGATCAAGGATCATGATCAAGGAGTCTAGGTTAGTGTGGTGCTGGAACAGCACAGCAGGTCAGACAGCATCTGAGACGCAGGAAAATCGACGTTTCAGGCAAAAGCCCTTCATCAGAAATGGAGATAATATTTATAGAATCCCTACAGTGTGGAAGCAGACCATTCAGCCCCTCCCTGCACATCTTTGGCGGATACTAGAGCACCCGGAGGAAACTTATGTAGCCAAGGGACGAATACGCAAGCTCCACACAGATGGTTGCCCAAGACTGGAATTGAATCCAGCTCCCTGGTGCTGTGAGGCAACAATGTTAACTGTTGAACCACAGCGCTGTCCCAGGGTATGTATTTTCATTGTTCCTTCACTGTCGTTGGGTCAAAATCCCAAAACTCCCTCCTGAACAGCATTGTGGGGCGACCTACAGCACATGGATTCCAGAAGCTCAAGATTACTGTGAGGAGAAAGCAAGGGGGCAGACATAAGATAGAGGCCAGCACCTAATGGTGAACATTGCATGCAAAGCACTATTAGGAGATCAGTCTTCAGGGCAAGGCACCTCCAGGTGGATGCATATAGCAGTGGGTGTGCTGTACCTGGCATTAAGTGCACAATAATATTTACATATAGGATGTTCTTAGTGGACTCTCCATCAGCTGTCCTTCTTATTGGCATTAGCCCAGATGTTAATACCATATAGGGAATAATGCCCACACACAGGCAGAAGATGGGATCAATCTTCTTAAATTGTAAATGCACAATGTCAAAAACATAGTTGTTTCATCTCAGGCATCAGGCCCGATTTAAGATTACATAACTATTGAATAATTGAGATTTACAGCATGGAAACAGGCACTTTGGCCCAGTTTTCACTATTCAGCTAGTCCCATTTGACAGTATTTGGTCTATATTTCTCCATAATTATTCCATCCTTGTCCTTGTCCACTTGTTCCGAAGATGACAAAATTGTACTCGCTTCCACTACTACCTCTGACAGCTCATTCCAGACACTCACCACCCTCTGTGTAAAAGAAATGCCCCTCTGGAGCCTTTTGTATCTCTCCCCTGTCACCTCAAACCTATACCTTCTAGTTTTAGACCCCCCTACCATGGGGTAATACCTTTGGGTATCTATCTTATCCACAGAGTTTATAGACCTCTGTAAGGTCATCCCTCAGTCTCCTATGCTCCAGGGAAAGAAGTCTCAGTTTGTTCAGCCTCTCCTTATAAATCAAACCGTCCAGTCCAGGTCGCATCCAAGTAAATTTTTTAATGCACTCTTTCTCGGATAACGATATCTTTCCTATAGTAGGGCAACCACCACTTCATGCAGTACTTCAAATGTGGTCTTATCAATGTCTTGTATAGCCGCAATAAGATGGCCCAACTCATATACTCAATGCTATTAGGTTCATGCTGTTTAATACTAAGAACCACAACTCAAGAATTGATTTGCCCCTCCCAAGATCTGCTCTGTCACCAGAAACATACTCTGAACGCAGCAAATGTTGGGAAAGCAACCTGAGACATCTTGGTCCAATTTTCCACCAGCATCATTGTTCCTGAACTTCCAGAAAAGCTTTCACCAGTTGGGAAAATCCAACCCGTGCCTTTATTTTTAATACCAAGAATCGTGAATGCTTTCTTAACAGCTTTACGCTGTCATCTTTAGAGATCTGGTATGTGAAATCACATTTATATCAACTCTTGTCCAGATTCTAAAGGGGAATTCAGTTTAGAAATAGAAACCCAATAGAAATAGAATTAGAATCCCTACAGTATGGAAACAGGCCCTTTGGCCCAACAAGTCCACACTGACCCTCCGAAAAATATCCCGCCCAGACCCATTCCCCTACCCCATTATCCTACATTTACCCCTGACTAATGCACTTCACCTACACATCTCTGAACACTACAGGCAATTTCCCATGGCCAATTCACCTAACCTGCACATCTTTGGATTGTGGGAAGAAACCCACACGGACACGGGGAGAATGTACACGGCTGGAATCGAACCCGGGTCCCTGGTTCTGTGAGGTGGCAGTGCTAACCACTGAGCCACTGTGCTGCCTCAAATCGAAGTCAGCAGAGAATGTCGGATTGTAGTACAGAGAAGGGAAAATTGAATAGAGGTGTTCAAAATCCCATGGAGTTGATTGAGAGAAAGTGGTAACATTGGGGGAGGGGTGTGGGGTGTGGTGAGTTAGTACCCAGAAGAGGAGAAAGGGAGGTCTGCAGATGCTGGAGATCAGAGCTGAAAATGTGTTGCTGGAAAAGCGCAGCAGGTCAGGCAGCATCCAGGGAACAGGAGAAGGGCTTATGCCCGAAATGTCGATTCTCCTATTCCCTGGATGCTGCCTGACCTGCTGCGCTTTTCCAGCAACACATTTTCAGTAACCAGAAGACATAGATAAGAGAAAACCTCAGGAGGTATTCAGAAGGTTTTCCCCATTCATCAAGTGATAGGGCAATTAGGGATGGGCAATAATTATTGGCCTCAACAGCAAAGCCCATGTCCCTCAAATAGCAGAGTCAATGGAATGCCAAGTCTGAAAACAGCTGCACAATCAAATTCAACACCAAGTTTCAAAAGAGGATTGAACCAATGCAACAAGCAATGCAGGACTGTGGGAAAAAAAGCAGGGGCATGGGACTCAATGGCCCATTCTAGCCTGGATGGGCCAAATGGACTGCTTCTTTAACTGAATCATAGGACAATACAATGTCTACTACCCAATGGCACAATCACCATTTGGTGATTATTGATGTATTGACAGTATGTCATTGATCGTATGTTTGGGAATATGGTGATCTGATTGCCCCGCAGAAGGACAGGGATTGCTTCTGAGCTATAGGCTTCCTTTGCAAAAAAGAAAGCCATTCAAATCACTAGTGGTTGAAGCAACTTTCAGACACGTGTATACACTGTGTTTATTTCTTCTTAACAGTTCCTTATCCTTGTGGGACCATCATAAAGAACAGAGTCCGAAGATCAGATTTCGATGGTGACTCTGTGTTAGCTAACAGCACTGCGCTGACAGCCAGCACTGCATCAAACAGCACCAGTGACCAATCTATTGCGCCAACCCACAACTCTAACCCCGCTGACCAAATTGTAAGGATTGTGGGTGGACAAGATTGTCCCTTGGGACAATGCCCATGGCAGGTAATCCCTTCATTTCAACCTTCAAGCTTCATAGACATTAGTGCTCCAGTACGTTTCTCATTACATTATCATTCAGGTTGGCTTCCCAACAATTCTCCAACATAGAAACATACTCCTTCCACCTGGCTCAGTCTCATTTTCACATTAGGTCCCCATCCAAACTGCTTCACATCCAATCCACATTAAGGGTGTTTTTTCCAACGCTCGTAGAAAGTGCATTGTAAGTGCAGAACAGAACTAACTTTCACGAATGGCCATTCTTCACCTGGGTTCCTTACACTGTCAGTCACTGGGTTACAACTTCCTAGCTTTCTGTGTGAGACAGGAAGATGGAGACCAGGTGCACTGACACCTGGGAGGCCGTCGCTGATGGCTGTGAGCAGAAATGAAAAGCCCAGCTATCTGAGTAAAATCCTTCTGAGTCCACTGTCTTTCTCTAAAACAAATATGGCTCCTGATCCCTACCAAGCAATGCATACCAAAGATGACCACCATGGAAGAGGCTTACAGATGGAAGGTAAAAACTATGTGAAGAGAAAAAGCTCATTTTCTGTCCTGAACAATGGCATTCAGCTAGTTTGGTTGTTCACAAGCAGAAAAGGTAAATTAGCCATAGTCCCACTCCCTCATGAGGCAAAGAGAGATGACTAGTGGTGGTTTAACCTGAGGGTTGAGAAAGTGGGATCTTCATTGTAACCGCAACTGGTACCGGAATTGAACCACCACTAATGGCATCACTCCACACTGCAAATCAGCTGTACAACCCACTGAGCTAACCTAACCCCTGCCCACAAGTTATGCCATGTGTATTGTGTTCAATTCCATTGATGAACCAGGATTATATATCAACATTGACTTCACCGGTTTCAAAATCTCCCATCCCCTCTATCTCATCCCAGATCCAACCCTCCAACTGCCCTCTTGACCTGACCTATCTATCCATCTTCCTTCCCACCTACCTGCTCCACCCTCCCAACCGACCCATCACCATCACCTTCTACCTGCATCCACCTATTGCCATCCCACCTACCTTTCTCCACCCCACCCCCCCATTTATCTCTCAGCCCCCTTCCCCCACCTTTCCTGATGAAGGGTTTCTGCCCGAAACATCGGATCTCCTGCTCCTTGGATGCTGCCTGACCTGCTGTGTTTTTCCAGCGCCACACTTTTTAATTCTCTCCAGCATCTGCCGTCCTCGCTTTCTCCAGGAATGTATAAAATCACATTAAGATTACACAGAATCAGACCATTCAATCAAACCATCCCTTCCATTGTTTATGCTCCAGTTGAGCCTGCCCTCATCTTTCCACACCTGAATCGATCATTGTAATTCCCTTCACCCTCATATGTCTGTCTCGGTGCCTCTTCAATGCATCAGCTCCATTTACTGCCTGTCAGAGTGTAATCTCACCAGGCCCTGATCAAAGAAATGCCTGGAATTCCTGATTGGATTTATTGGTAACTCTCTTGTGTGGAAAACAGTTAGTTCTTTAGAGAAAACATTCCCTCTGCATTAATTCTGCCAAAGGCTTTCTGAATTTTAAAGACCTCAATTAGGTCACTCCTCAGCTTTCCCTTTTGGAGAGAAAAGACCCAGTTTGTTCATACATTTCTTAAGTGAGTAGTATGTTTTCTATCCAGGTTTCCTCTACTCCTCTACCTCACCTTACACCTTTCAAGTAACAAGTGATCTATCAATTCCTCATACAAAATGTATTTCCTCAGTATTTATGTGTGCTAATCTTCATTTAGTCATAGAGATGTACAGCATGGAAACAGACCTTTCCCTCCAACCCGTCCATGCCGACCAGATATCCCAACCCAATCTAGTCTCATTTGCCAGCACCTGGCCCATATCTCTCCAAACCCCTTCCTATTCATATACCCATCCAGATTTTAAATGTTGCAATTGTACCAGCCTCCAATAGTTCATCTAGCAGCTCATTCCATACACGTACTACCATCTGCATGAAATAGTTGCCCCTCAGGTCTCTTTTATATCCTTCCCCTCTCACCCTAAATCTATGCCCTCTAGTTCTGGACTCCTCCACTCCAGGGAAAAGACTTTGTCTATTTATCCTAACCGTGCCTCTCATGATTTTGTAAACCTCAGCCTCCAACACTCCAGGGAAAACAGTTCCAGCCTATTCAACCTCTCCCTATAGCTCAAATCCTCCAACCCTGGCACACTCCTTGTAAATCTTTTCTGAACCCTTTCAAGTTTCACAACATCTTTCCGATAGGAAGGAGACCAGAATTACCCGCAATATTCCAACAGTGGCCTCACCAATATCCTGTACAGCAGCAACATGACCTCCCAACTCCTGTACTCAATACTCTGACCAATAAAGGAAAGCACACCAAACGCCTTCTTCATTATCCTATCTACCTGCGACTCCACTTTCAAGGAGCTATGAACCTGCACTCCAAGGTCCCTTTGTACAGCAACACTCCCTAGGACCATTTGATCATGGCGTAAGTTTAGTGATGTTCTGTAGAATGCTCCTCAGTATGGATTATTTCCCATCCAGCAAGACTCCATTTGGTGTCACCAACAAATTTAGAAACTGTTGTCTTGTTAATAGAAATTGTAAGCAGCAGTGGCCTCATTACTGATCCTCATGGATCCTCTCATCCAACTGTCTGTGATTCTGAATAACTTACCTTTACTCGGACGCTGCTTTCTGTCTTGAAGCCAGCTGCCAATCTACTCTGCTCCATTCTCTGCCTTGGTCTACTGTGAGGCACTGTGTAAAAAGACTTTTTGAAAATCCAGATAAATTACATTGTCATTGTCTACTCTCTGTTTACTTCCTCAAAAATTCCATGGCCGTTCGAGCAACATTCCTCATTTCTGAAATTGAAGCTAACTATTCAACGACTCATGATTATTTTTCTTGTTTCAATTTGCTCCATGAGCAATGATTCCATTATTTTCCTACCTCTGATGTTAAACTGGCTGGTTTGTAATATCCTGGATAGAATCACAAAGTTATTACAACTCAAAAGTTGGCACATCTTACTTTTATCGCTTTTTAAATGAGCATCTCTCTTACCTTGACCTGTACATTTTTCCTTTCTGAATAACTTGGTTGAATCTAGTTCTCTTTTGCAACACACTCCACTCATTGTGTGGAAAGTTCTTCCTCGTATCACTTTTACTTCTTCAGCCCAATTCCTTTGCTTCTGTGCCCCTTTCCATTCTCAATCATTTCACTGATGCTCTATTCTATTCTGTCTAGACCCCTCAGGATTCAGAGCACCTTGGTCAAATATCCTTGCAGCCCTCTCTTTCCCGAGAAAAACAGCACCAACTTCTCCAAGCTCTCTTCCTATTTGAAATTCCTCATCCCTGGAATCATTCTCATGAACTTCTCTTGTGCTCCCTCTCTAATGTCTTCACATCTTCACTGAAGTGCAGTGCCCAGAACTGTACGCAATATTCCACCAGTGGTCAACTTGGTGTTTTAGTACAAGTTCATCATAATCTCCTTGTCCGTGCCCTATTAACAAAGCCTTGAACAGTATATGCTTTGTCAACTGCTCCCTCAACCTATCCTGTCATCTTGAATGATCGATGCAGGTATACCCCAGCTCCCTCTGCTCTTGCACTCTCTTCAGAAGTGTATCTTTCTTTTGTATTGCATCCCATCATTTCTACTTTCTCTGCATGAAATTGTATTTGCCACTTGTCAGCCTATTCCATCAGCCTCATCACCACACCTTATCACCTCAGCGGATCTCCCACCCGCAGCCCCCAACCTCATAGTTCCCCAATTCTGCATCGCCTAGTTCTACCTCTAACCCAAAATCCACAAACCTGACTGCCTCAGTCGACTGATTGTCTCTGCCTGCCCTCTGCCCCACCGAACCCATCGCGTATCGCGAATCTGTCCTGTCCCTCTCGGTTTATGAACTCCCTACGTACGTTGCAGACACCACCCACACCCCCCACCTCCTCCATCACTGCCAATTTCCCAGCCCCCAACACCTCATCTTCACATCCAGTCCCTGTAAACATCCATCCCCCATGGCCTAAAAGCCCGCCATTTCTTCCTCTCCCGCCAACCCGACCAGTCCCCCTTCACCGACACACTCATTCGATTGGCAGAACGGGTCTTCGCTTTCAACAACTTCTCCTTCGAATCCTCCCATTTCTTTCAGGCCAGAGGGGGTAGATATGGACACCCACATGGGCTATGTCTGTCTCTTTGTCAGGTACGTGGAACAGTCTCTCTTCAGCAGTTACACCAGCACTAGCCCCACCTTTTCCTCCGCTACATTGATGACTGTACGGTGCCACCTCGTGCTCCCATCAGGAGGTTGAATAGTTCATTAACTTCGCCAACACCTTCCACCCTGACCTCAAGTTCACCATGGACCATCTTCAAAACCTCCCTCCCTTCCTGGACCTCTCCATTTCCGGTGACTGACTCAGTACGGACATCTATTACAAACCCACCAACTCCCACAACTACCTGAACTATACCTTCTCCCACTCCCCCTCCTGTAAAAACGTGACCCAATTCCTCACCTCTGCCATTTCTGTTCCCAGGAGGAGTAATTCCACTCCAGGACATCCCAGATGGCCTCCTATTTCAAGGACCACAATTTCCCTTCCCATATGATCAACAATGCCCTCCAGCACATCTTCTCCACTTCCCGCACCTCTGCCCTTGAACCCCACTCCGCCAACCGCAACAAGGATAGAAATCGTCTGGTCCTTACCTTCCACCCCATGAATCTCTGGATACAGCGCATTATCCTCCACCACCTACAATCAGACCCCACCAGCAGAGATATATTTCCCTCCACACCCCATTTATGTTCCACAGAGACCATTCCCTCCGTGACTCCCTCACTAGCTCAATGCCTCCCACTAACCCACCCAACACCTTCCCTTGCTGCTGCACAAGGTATAAAACCTGCGCCCACACTTACCCCCTCACCTCCCACCAAAATCCAAAAGGATCATTTTAAATCTAGCAGAGATTGCCCTGCACATCCAGTCACCTCATCTATAATGTCCATTGTTATTGATGTGGTCTCCTCTACATGAGGGAGACAGAACACTAACTTACGGAGCAGTTCAAGCAACATTTCTGGGATACATGTACTAAACAACCCCACCGCCCTGTGGCCGACCACTTCAATTCCCCCACTCCGCCAAGGACACGCAAGTCCTGGGCCTCCTTCGCCGTCAAATCAAAGCCACCCACCACCTGGAGGAAGAATGCCTCATCTCTGCCTCGGGACCCTCCAATTTCACCAGTTGCCAAATCTTCCTAGCCCCCACCTCATCCAACTCGTCACTGCCCTCTTGACCTGTCCCACCCTCCCATCTTCCTTCCCACCTATCTGCTCTACCCTCCCAACCGACCTATCACAATCACCCCCACCCGCATCCACCTATTGCCTTCCCAACTACCTTTCCCCCAGCCCCACCCAACCCCATTTTATCTCTCAGCCCTCTTCCCCCACCTCATTCCTGATGAAGGGCGTATGCCTGAAACGTCTACTCTCCTGCTCCTCAGATGCTGCCTGACCTGCTGTGCTTTTTCAGTGCCACACCTTTTGACTCTGACTCTCCAGCATCTGCAGTCCTCATTTTCTCCTATTCCATCTGACTGTCTATATCCTCTTGAAATTTTACACTATGCTCCTCAGAGTTCACAATTCTTCCAAGTATTGTATCATATTCAAACTTAGAAATTATGCCCCGTAACATAAGTTCTACGTTGTTTAATATATAGAAAAGCAAAGCTGCCATCATTGATCTCTGGAGAAATCCATTAAAAAGCTTACTTCGTACTAAAACACAATCACTATCACTCTGGATTTCTTGTCACTCGGTCAATTTTATCTCCAATTTCTACTGAACAATTATTAAATGAGTTATAACTTTGTGCAAAAGGCTAATGTCTATTTTAACGCATGAGTGTGTCTATTGTAATGCAAGTAGTGTCAGAAATAAGAGTGACAAACTCAGAGCATGGATCAGTACTTGGAGCTACGCTGTTGTGGCCATTACGGAGACTTGGATATCATAGGGGCAGGAATGGTTGTGGGATGTGTCAGCGTTTAGATGCTTTAAAAGGAATCGGGATGGGGAGAATAAAAGAGGTGGGGGAGTGGCATTGCTAATCAGGGATGGTATCACAACTGTATAAAAGGAGATTATCGAGGAGGGTTTATCTACAGAGTCAGTATTGGTGGAAGTCAGAAACAGGAAAGGAGCAGTCTCTTTATTGGGAGTTTTCTACAGGCCCCCCAGTAGCAGCAGTGCACAGAGGAGCAGATTGGGAGGCAGATTTTGGAAAGGTACAGAAGTAACAGGGTTATTGTCATGGGTGACTTCAACTTCCCTAATATTGATTGGAACCTCCTCAATGCAAATAAATTGAATGGAGCAGATTTTGTCAGATGTGTCCAGGAAGGGTTCCTGACTCAATATGCAGATAGGCCCACTAGAAGGGAGGCCATATTGGATTTGGTGCTTGGCAGCGAACCAGGTCAGGTGTCAGATCTCTCGATGGGACACCATTTTGGTCATAGTGATCACAACTCCCTGACCTTTACTATACTCATGGAGAGGGATAGGAGCAGATGGTATGGGAAAATATTTAATTGGGGGAGGGGGCATACAATGCTATTAAGCAGGAACTGAGGCACCTAAATTGGGGCACAGATGTTCTCAGGGAAATGCGCAACAGAAATGTGGAGGTTGTTTAGGAAGCACTTGCTGTGAGTGCTGGGTTTGTCTGTTTGGCAAGGAAGGGATGGTAGGGGAAGGAACCTTGGGTGACAAGGGTGTGGAACACCAAGTCAAGAGGAAGAAGGAAGCTTACTTAAGGTTGAGAAAGCAAGGATTAAAAGGGCTCCAGAGGGTTACAAGGTAGCCAGGAAGGAACTGAAGAATGGACTTAGGAGAGCTAGAAGGAGACATGAAAAAGCCTGCGCAGGTAGGATTAAGGCATTCTACACGTACGTGAGGAACAAGATGATAATCAGAGTGAGGGTAAGACCAATCAGAGATAATGGAGGGAACTTGTGCTTGGAGTCGGAGGATATAGGGGAGGTCTTTAATGAATACTTAGTTTCAGTATTCACTATTGAGAGGGACCTTGATGTTTGTGAGCAGAGCGTGAAACAGGCTGGTATTCTCGACCAGGTTGATGTTAAAAAGGAGGATGTGCTGAAAAGTTTGAAAATCATAAGGATGGATAAATCCCCTGGGCCAGATGGGATATATCCAAGATTTATACAGGAAGCAAGGGAAGAGATTGCTGCAACTTTGGCAATGATCTTTGCACCCTCACTGTCCACTGGAGTGGTAACAGATGATTGGATGGTGGCAAATGTTATTCCCTTGTTCAAGAAAGGGAATTGGGATAAGCCTGGGAATTATAAACCATTCAGTCTTACGTCTGTGGTGGGCAAAGTATTAGAGAGGATTCGGAGAGGCAGGATGTACGATTACTTGGAAAATCATAGTGTGATTAGAGATAGTCAGCATGGCTTTGAGGGAACAGGTCATGCCTCACAAACCTTATTAAATTCTTTGAGGATGTGAAAAAATGCATTGATGAAGGTAGAACAGTGCATGCAGCTACGTGGATTTTAGCAAGGCATTTGATAATGCTCCCCATGGTAGGCTCATTCTAAAAGTAAGGAGGTATGGGATACAGGGAAATTTGGCTGTCTGGATACAGAATTGACTGGCCCATAGATGACAGAAGATGGTGGTAGATGGAAAGTATTCAACCTGGAGCTCGGTGACCAGTGGTGTTCCATCGGGATCAATTCTGGGACCTCTGCTGTTTGTGATTTTTATAAATGACTTGGATGAGGAAGTGGAAGGGTGGGTTAGTAAGTTTGCCGATGACACAATGGTTGGTGGAGTGGTGGATAGCGTGGAGGGCAGTTGTAGGTTGCAATGGGACATTGACAGGGTACAGAGCTAGGCTGAGAAGTGGCAGATGAAGTTCATCCTGGGAAAGTGTGAAGTGATTCACTTTGGAAGGTCAAATTTGAATGCAGAATACAGGGTTAAAGGCAGGATTCTTGGCAGTGTAGAGGTATGGAGGGATCTTGGGGTCCATGTCCATGATCCCTCAAAAGTTGCCACCCAAGTTGATAGGGTTGTTAAGAAGGTGCATGGTGTATTGGCTTTCATTAGCAGGGGGATTGAGTTTAAGAGCCATGAGATTATGCTGCAGTACTATAGAGCCCTGGTTAGACCACACTTGGAGTATTGTGTTCAGTTCTGGTCACCTCAATATCAGAAGGATGTGGAAGCTTTAGAGAGGGTGCAGAGGAGATTTACCAGGATGCTGCCTGGACTGGAGGGCATGTCTTATGAAGAAATGTTGAGGGAGCTAAGACTTTTCTCATTGGAGCGAAGAAGGGTGAGAGGTGACTTGATGGATGTGTACAAGATGATGAGAGGAACAGATAGAGTAGATAGCCAGAGACATTTCCCCAGGGCAGAAATGGCTATCATGAGGGGGTATAATTTTAAGGTGATTGGAGGAAGGGTTGGGAGATGTCAGAGGTAGGTTCCTTACGCAGAGAGTGGTGGGTGTGTGGAATGCACTGCCAGCGGTGGTAGTAGGGGCAGAGACATTAGGGACATTTAAGCAACTCTTGGATAGGCAGATGGAAGATAGTACAATGAAGGGTATGTAAGTTAGGTTGATCCTCGAGTAGGATAAAAGGTCGGCACAACATTGAGGGCTGAAGGGCCTGTACTGTGCTGTACTGTTCTATGTTCTATCGACTATATCCATGTGCATCACATCAATCGCATTGCCCTCATGAACCTTCTCTGTTACCTCATTCGAAAAGCTCCAGCAATTTCCCTCCATGCACACATCAGTTTTCCAACAGTTGTCCATTTAATTATTAATTTTATCCCAGATTATTATTTTAATATGTTTCCCACACTGAACGTTGGCCTAAATGGGCTGTAGTTGCTAGAATTATCTTGACAACCTTTTCTGGACAAAGGTGTAATATTTAGGGTGTAAAGATCCTCAGACAACACCTTCCAAACATGGAGAAAGTGAGGTCTGCAGATGCTGGAGATCAAAGTTGAAACTTTATTGCTGGAACAGCACAGCAGGTCAGGCAGCATCCAGGGAACAGGAGATTCGACGTTTCGGGCACAGGCCCTCCTTCATTCCTGAAGAAGGGCCTGTGCCCGAAACGTCGAATCTCCTGTTCCCTGGATGCTGCCTGACCTGCTGTGCTGTTCCAGCAATAAAGTTTCAACCTTCCAAACATGACCACTTCCGTCTAGAAGGACAAGGGCAGAAGACCACCGCCTGCCAGTTTCCCTCTAAGCCACTCACCATCCTGACTTGGAAATATGTCACTGTTCCTTCACTATTGCTGGGTCAAAATTGTAGAACTCCCCCCCCAGGCCTTTCAGCACTGTGAGTCAACCCAGAGCGAGTGGACTGTAGTAGTTCAAGAAGGCAGCTCACCTCCACCTTCTGAATGGGCAACTAGGTCTGGGTAATTAATGCTGGCCCAGCCAGTGAAGTCCATAGCCTGCGCCCAAATCTTTAAAAAGCACACTACAGAGAGGTGGCAGAAATATCAAAGAATTGGTTTGCTTAGATATTAACATAGTACAGAAAACATTGTAGTCATTGCCTGGATCGCATTTGGTTCAAGTGTTAGTTATCCTGCCTGTACCTTAATACACTTCGAGGAGAAAGTGAGGACTGCAGATGCTGGAGGATCAGAGCTGAAAATGTGTTGCTGGAAAAGCGCAGCAGATCAGGCAGCATCCAAGGAGCAGGAGAATCGATGTTTCGGGCATGAGCCCTTCTTCAGGAATCCTGAAGAAGGGCTCATGCCCGAAACATCGATTCTCCTGCTCCTTGGATGCTGCCTGACCTGCTGCGCTTTTCCAGCAACACATTTTCAGCTCTGTACCTTAATACACCCAGTCCCATCACAGCCTTCCCTCCCAATAGTTTGCTATTGAATAACAACACCAGGGATTATCGAATTTTACTGTCCACAAGCAATGCTGCCAGATTCAGACAGATCATATCCTTGAGTAATATCATGTGAAGGAGACCAATTTCTGACATTGAGCACTGCCACAGAGGATTGGTTGGCTGGTGTTTTTCTTTCATTCGCACAATCCTTTGAGACACAATAAGCCCTCTATCCATGAGCAATGCCAGTGGTGGTCATCTGTAAGTCCATGTGGTTCCAATTGCAGAACACATTGTTTGTAGAACTCCCTGATTCGGTTTCAGGGTCTTAACACTTTTTTAAGCTGCCTGTGTTCAGTTTAATGGTTTTTACTTTAAATGTTTGATGGGACCAATTAATGATTATCCTGAAGCTCCGTTGAATTATCCAACAGGTTCTTTTAGTCGATGAAAATGGCAAAGGGTTTTGTGGAGGTACAATTCTGACTGAGACTTTGGTGGTGACTGCAGCTCATTGTCTGAACGAAACAGCAACCATCACTGCTGTTGTTGGTAACTATCCTTTCCTAAACTTCCTCTTTGATTTCCAATTTAAATAAACTCAATTTTACCAAGAAACAGTGAAGTAATTCTCCAATCTAAGAGTCTGTGATTTGCAAAATATTTAGACTATGTATTCTTCTGTTCACGAATTCATTCACATTTTGCCTCCAGTAGGGTATATTTCGCCTGAAGTGGCAATGCTCATGTTATACTATTCAATATGGCAGCAAGGGATAAACCAGGGAACAGTCTGTCTAACTTTAGTGATGGAGAAGCTATTGGGGCAGTTCTGAGGGCCAGACTTAATCTACGTTCAGAGAGGCAGAGATTAATCAAGAGGCTATTGGGGCAGTTCTGAGGGCCAGACTTAATCAGCGTGGCTTTGTTAAGGGGAGGTCATATAGGACCAACTCCATTGAATGTTTCAACATGGTGGCCAGATGTGTAGCTGAGGACAATGCTTGGACTTCAGCAAAGCTCTTGGTAAGGTCATATATGGGAGAGTGACAGCAGAGATAAGGAGTCCAAGGAAATTTGGCAAATTGGATCTGCAATTGGCTGAGTGACAGGAATCAGAGGGTGATGGCTGAGGGGAGTTTCTCCAGCTACAGTTCTGTGTGCAATGGGGTCCCACAGGGGTCAGTGTTGGGGCTCTTGTTGTTTGTGGTTTATATAAATGATTTACACTTGAATGTAGGAATGTTAGTCAGTAAGTTTGCTGATATAAAATCAATGGGGTGGTAAATAGTCAAGACGATAACCTTAAATTACAAGAAAATATAGACATTGGACAGGTGGACTGGTCAGCGGCAAATGGAATTCGATTTGGTTAAATGGGTGGCGATGCACTTGGGCAGGTCAAAACATGGCAAGAGGATGCATAATGAATGGTAGGACCCTGGGAAACACAAAGGAACAGAGAGATCTTGGTGTACACATCTAGTGGTCTCTTAAGGTATCAGTTGGATGAAGTGGTCAAAAAAGCATATTGTTATTTATCATTATCATACATGCCTTAATTAACTCAGGCATAAAGTTGAAGTGTTCAAGCACAGTGATGTTGTGCTGGAATTGTATAAATTGTTGGTCCCAATTAGAGTATTGTGTACAGTTCTGGAATTATCGGAGCATTGTTAAAGTTTCAGTCGAGACGGTAAATTTTAAAAGATATAAAAGCTTACTTAAAGGGATCAGCATTCTTCACTTTTTATCAGCGGAAGTTGGAGTGGGAGGAGTGACAGCAAGGACCAGTGACCTGATAGGAAGGTAAATTTGATAAGATATAAAGGTTTACTTCGTGTATAAGTGGAGCACACTGAGCAGGAGCGGACATGGGACTGCTGGGTAAGTGAGGTTTTATATTGAGGTGGCTACTTTACCCGAAACATTCCTCGGCTAGTATCTCCCACCCATCCTCCTCCTCTCACCAAGAAGAAAAGATTCTGTGTGCCGGATTGGTAAGGTGACTAGTTTCTTTTTAGTTTTTCAGTCGTCTTGTTGGGAGTTTAGAGGTTCAGGCAGTTGAATGTTCCTCCTGCAGAATGTGGGAGGTAAGGGTCACAATCAACGAGGTAAAAATAATGTCTGCAGATGCTGGAAACCAGATTCTGGATCAGTGGTGCTGGAAGAGCACAGCAATTCAGGCAGCATCCAAGGAGCAGCAAAATCGACGTTTCGGGCAAAAGCCCTTCATCAGGAATAAAGGCAGTGAGCCTGGAGCGTGGAGAGATAAGCTAGGGGAGGGCGGGGGTGGGGAGAGAGTAGCATGGAGTGCAATAGGTCAGTGGGGGGGGAGATGAAGGTGATAGGTCAGGGAGGAGAGGGTGGAGTGGATAGGTGGAAAAGGAGATTGGCAGGTAGCACAAGTCCGGACAAGTCATGGGGACAGTGCTGAGCTGAAAGTTTGGAACTAGGGTGAGGTGGGGGAAGGGGAAATGAGGAAACTGTTGAAGTCCACATTGATGCCCTGGGGTTGAAGTGTTCCGAGGTGGAAGATGAGGTGTTCTTCCTCCAGGCGTCTGGTGGTGAGGGAGCGGCGGTGAAGGAGGCCCAGGACCTCCATGTCCTCAGCAGAGTGGGAGGGGGAGTTGAAATGTTGAGCCACGGGGTGGTGTGGTTGATTGGTGCGGGTGTCCCGGAGATGTTCCCTAAAGCGCTCTGCTAGGAGGCGCCCAGTCTCCCCATTGTAGAGGAGACCGCATCGGGAGCAATGGATACAATAAATGATATTAGTGGATGTGTAGGTAAAACTTTGATGGATGTAGAAGGCTCCTTTAGGGCCTTGGAAGGAGGTGTGGGAGGAGGTGTGGGCGCAGGTTTTACAGTTCCTGCGGTGGCAGGGGAAAGTGCCAGGATGGGAGGGTGAGTTGTAGGGGGGCGTGGACCTGACCAGGTAGTCACGGAGGGAACGGTCTTTGTGGAAGGTGGAAAGGGGTGTGGAGGGAAATATATTCCTGGTGGTGGGGTCTGTTTGGAGGTGGTGGAAATGTCGGCGGATGATTTGGTTTATGCGAAGGTTGGTAGGGTGGAAGGTGAGCACCAGGGGCGTACTGTCCTTGTTGCGGTTGCTCGAAACATCGATTTCGCTGCTCCTTGGATGCTGCCTAAACTGCTGTGCTCTTCCAGCACCATTAATCCAGAAGGAGGTAAGGGTAACCACTAGTGTCCCTGGTAACTGCATCTGTGGGAAGTGAAACCAACTCCAGCTCCTCGGAAACCGTGTTAAGGAACTGGCGCTGGAGCTGGATGAACTTCGGATCATTCAGGAGGCGGAGTTGGTTATTGAGAGGAGTTACAGGGAGGTAGTCACACCTCAGGTACAAGAAAAAGGCAGATAGGTTACAGTCAGGGGACAGAAAGGGAACTGGCAGGCAGTGCAGGGATCCCCTGTGGCCGTAACCCTCAACAACAAATATACCATTTTGGATACTGTTGGTGGGGGGATCTTACCAGGTTAAGCAAGGGGGCACAGGGCTCTGGTGCAGAGTCTGTCTCTGTTGCTCATAAGAGAAGTGCATTGAGGAGCAGAGCATTAGTCATTGTGGACTCCATAGTTAGGAGGACAGAGAGGACGTTCTGTGGGAATGAGAGAGACTCACGGTTGATGCGTTGCCTCCCAGGTGCCAGGGTTCATGATATCTCTGATCGTGTTTTTGGGATCCTTGAGGTGGAGGGTAGCAGCCCCAAGTCTTGATCCACGTAGGCACCAATGACATAGGTAGAAGAGAGATGGGGATTTAAGGCAGACATTCAGGGAGCTAGGGTGGCTGTTTAGAGCGAGAGCAAACAGAGTTGTTGTCTCTGGTTTGTTACCCGTGCCACATGCTAGTGAGGTGAGGAATTGAGAGAGAGAGGAGTTCAACACATGGCTACAGGGATGGTACAGGAGGGAGGATTTGGTTTCCTGGATAAATGGGGCTCTTTCTGCGGTACAAACAGGATGGTCTTCACCTTCACCAGACGGGTACCAATATCCTGGAGGGGAAATTTGCTAATGCTCTTCAGGTGGGTTTAAACTAATTCAGCAGGGAGATGGGAACTGAAATTATAGTTCAAGTATATGGGAGGTTGAGAGTAGTGAGGTCAGAAATTAGGTTTCAAGGTTGCAAGAGGGCACTGGCAAGCAAGAATTTGGTTTGAAGTCTGTCTACTACAATGCCAGGAATATCCAGAATAAGGTGGGTGAACTTGTAGCATGGGTCGGTACCTGGGATTTCGATGTTGTGGCCATTTAGGAGACATGGATATAGCAGGCACAGGAATGGTTGTTGCAGGTTCCAGGATTTAGATGTTTCAGTAAAAACAGAGATGATAAAAGAGGGGGAGGTGTGGTATTGTTAGTCGAGGAGGTTTTGGTGGCAGAAAGGACTTTTGAGGACTTGTCTACTGTGGTAGTATCGGCTAAGATTAGAAACAGGAAAGGAGAGGGCACCCTGTTGGGAATTTTCCAGAGACCTCTGAATAGTGCCAGAGATGTAGAGGAAAGGATAGCAAAGATGATTCTGGATAGAAATGAGTGTGGCAGGGTAGTTGTTATGGGGGACTTTAGCTTCCCCAATATTGACTGGGAATTCTATAGTTCAAGTACTTTAGATGGGTCAGTTTTTATTCAATGTGTGCAGGAAGGTTTCCTAACACAGTATGTAGACAGGCCAACAAGGGGAGATGCCATATTGGATTCGGTACTAGAGAATGAACCTGGTCAGGTGTTAGATTTGGAGGTAGGTGAGCACTTTGGTGATAGTGACCACAATTCAGTTATGTTTGCTTTAGTGATGGAAAGGGATAGGTATATACTGCAGGGCAAGTGTTATAACGGGGGGAAAGGTAAATATAATGTGATCAGGCAAGATTTAGGTTGCGTAGGATGGGGAAGGAAACTGCAGGGGATGGGCACAATTGAAATGTGGAGCTTATTCAAGGAACAGCTACTGCGTGTCCTTGATAAGTATGTACCTGTCAGACAGAGAAGAAATGGTAGAGTGAGGTAGCCGTGGTTTACTAAAGAAGTTGAATCTCTTGTCAAGAGGAAGAAGGCGAGTTATGTTAGGATGAGACATGAAGGTTCAGTTAGGGCACTTGAGAGTTACAAGTTAGCCAGGAAAGACCTAAAGAGAGAGCTAAGAAGAACCAAGAGGGGATATGAAAGTCAATGCCAGATAGGATCAAGGAAAACCCTAAAGCTTTCTATTGGTATATCAGGAATAAAAGAATGATTGCAATAAGATTAGGGCCAATCAAGGACAGTAGTGGGACGTTGTGCATGGAGTCAGAGGTCATAGGGGAAGTGCAAAATGAATACTTTTTGTCAGTATTCACACTTGAAAAAGACAATGTGGTCAAGGAGAATACTGAGATACAGGCTACTAGACTGGATGGGATTGAAGTGTAGAAGGAGGAGGTGTTAACAATTCTGGAAAGTGTAAAGATAGATAAGTCCCCTGGGCCGGCTGGGATTTATCCTCAGATTGTCTCAGAAGCCAGGGAGGAGATTGCAGAGCCTTTGGCTTTGATCTTTATGTCGTCATTGTCTACAGGAATAGTGCCAGAAGACTGGAGGATAGCAAATGTTGTCCCCTTGTTCAAGAAGGGGAGTAGAGACAACCCTGGTAATTATAGACCAGGGAGCCTTACTTCAGTTGTAGGTAAAGTGTTGGAAAAGGTTATAAGAGATAAGATTTATAATCATCTGGAAAGGAATCAGTTGATTAGGGATAGTCAATGCGATTTTGTGAAGGGTAGGTTGTGCTTCACAAACCTTATTGAGTTCTTTGCGAACATAACCAAACAGGAGAACGATGGTAAAGTGGTTGATGTGGTGTATATGGATTTCAGTAACATACAGTTCCCCATGGTAGGCTATTGCACAAAATACGGAGACATGGCATTTAGCAATTTGAATCAGAAATAGGCTATCTGAAAGAATACAGAGTGGTGGTTGATGGGAAATATTCATCCTGGAGTTCAGTTACCAGTGGGGTACTACAAGGATCTGTTTTGGGGTCCACTGTTGGTTTGTCATTTATATAAATGACCTGAATGAGGGTGTAAAAGGATGGGTTAGTAAATTTACAGTTGAGATTGAGGTCAGTAGAGTTGTGGATAGTGACGAAGGATGTTATAGGTTAACGAGAGACTTAGATAAACTGTAGGGCTAGGCTGAGTAGTGGCAAATGGAATTTAATGCAGAAAAGTGTGAGGTGATTCACTTTGGAAGGAGCAACTGGAATGCAGAGTGATGAACAGAGAGATCTCAATGTCCATGTACATAGATCCCTGAAAGTTACCACCCAGGTTGATAGGGTTGTCAAGACGGCATACGGTGTGTTAGCTTTTGTTACTGGAGGGAATGAGTTTCGGATCTACGATGTCATGCTGCAGTTGCAAAAGACACTGGTAAGGCCGCATCTGGAGTATTACATTCAGTTCTGGTCACTGCATTATAGGAAGGATGTGGAAACTTTGGAAAGAGTTCAGACAAGATTTACTAGGATGTTGCCTGGTAGGACACACAGTACAGCACTAAACTGGCAACCATTTAGTAATAAACTGAAATGAACTGTTGCCCTCACAGGCCAACAATAAACTGTAATAATCTGCTAACCACATAGATTAGATATACACTGTAATAAGCAGATGCCCACACTGGTCAGTGATAAACTGTAGTAAATGGCTGACCACACAGAATAATACTAAACGACCGCTCCCATGGAACAGTAATAAACAGTACAATAACTGCTACCCATGAACGACAGTAATAAACAGTACAATAACTGCTACCCACGCAGGTCAGTAATAAACAATACAACAACTGCTAACAACTCAGGTCAGTAATAAACAGTACGATAACTGCTTCCCACACACTTCAATAATAAACTGGACAATGACAGCTACCAACACAGGTCAGTAATAAACAGTACAATACCTGCTACCCACTCAGATCAGTAATAAACAGTACAATAACTGCTACCCTCACAGGTCAGTAAAAAACATAACGATAACTGCTACCCACACAGGTCAGTAATAACCAGTACAATAACTGCTACCCACACAGGTCAGTAATAAACTGCAATAAACTGCTACCCAGGCAGAAGTAATGAACTGCACAAAAACTGCTACCCAGACAGGTGAGTAGTAAACAGTAGAAATACTGCTACCCACACAGGTCAGTAATAAACTGCAATAAACTGCTACCCAGACAATAGTAATGGACTGTACAAGAACTGCTACCCACACAGGTCAGTAATAAACAGGACAATAACTGCGACCCACGCCGGTCAGTAATAATCTGCTACCAAGAGAGGTAATGAACAGTTTACTAACGGCTACCCACACAGGTCAGTAATAAATAGTACAATAACTGCTACCCACGCAGGTCAGTAATAAACTGCTACTCATGCAGGTCAGTAATAAACAGTACAATAACTGCTACCCAGACAGGTCAGTAATAAACAGTACAATAACTGCTACTCATGCAGGTCAGTAATAAACAGTACAATAACTGCTACCAACGTAGGTCAGTAATAAACAGTACAATAACTGCTGCCCATACACGTCAGTAATAAACTGCTACCCAGACAGGTCAGTAATAAACAGTACAATAACTGCTACCCAGACAGGTCAGTAATAAACAGTACAATAACTGCTACCCAGACAGGTCAGTAATAAACTGCTACCCACCCAGGTCAGAAATAAACAGTACAATAACTGCTACCCACTCAGATAAGTAATAATCAGTACAATAACTGCTATCCACACACGTCAGTAATAAACAGTACAAGAACTGCTACCCACGAGGTCAGTAATAAACAATACAATAACTGCTAACCACTCAGGTCAGTAATAAACAGTACGATAACTGCTACCCACACAGGTCATTAATAAACAGTACAATAACTGCTACCCACTCAGATCAGTAATAAACAGCACAATAACTGCTGACCAGACAGGTCTGTAATAAACTGCAATAAACTGCTACCCAGGCAGGAGTAATGAACTGTACAATAACTGCTACCCCGACAGGTCAGTAATAAACAGTACAATAACTGCGACCCACGCCGGTCAGTAATAATCTGCTACCAAGAGAGGTAATGAACTGTTACCCACACTACCCACGGCTACCCACACAGGTCAGTAATAAATAGTACAATACTGCTACCCACACAGGTCTGTAATAAACTGCAATAAACTGCTACCTAGGCAGGAGTAATAAACTGTACAATAACTGCTACCCTCACAGGTCAGTAAAATACATAACGATAACTGCTACCCACACAGGTCAGGAATAACCAGTACAATAACTACTACCCAGACAGGTCTGTAATAAACTGCAATAACTGCTCCCCAGGCAGGAGTAATGAACTGTACAATAACTGCTACCCCGACAGGTCAGTAATAAACAGTACAATAACTGCGACCCACGCCGGTCAGTAATAATCTGCTACCAAGAGAGGTAATGAACTGTTTACTAACGGCTACCCACACAGGTCAGTAATAAATAGTACAATAACTGCTACACATGCAGGTCAGTAATAAATGGCTACCCACTCAGGTCAGTAATAAACAGTACAATAACTGCTACTCACGGATGTCAGTAATAGACTGCTACCCACCCAGGTCAGTAATAAACAGGACAATAACTGCGACTCACAGAGGTCAGCAATAAACAGTACAATAACTGCTACGCACTCAGATAAGTAATAAACAGTACAATAACTGCTATCCACGAGTTTCAGTAATAAACAGTACAATAACTGCTACCCACGCAGGTCAGTAATAAACAATACAATAACTGCTAACCACTCAGGTCAGTAATAAACAGTACGATAACTGCTACCCACACAGGTCAGTAATAAACAGTACAATGACAGCTACCCACACAGGTCAGTAATAAACAGTGCAATTACTGCTACCCACTCAGATCAGTAATAAACAGCACAATAACTGCTACCCTCACAGGTCAGTAAAACACATAACAATAACTGCTACCCACACAGGTCAGTAATAAACAGTACAATAACTGCTACCCACGCAGGTCAGTAATTAACTGCTACGCAAACAGGTCATTCATAAACAGTACCATAACGCCTACCCACACACTTCAATAATAAACTCTAATAAACTGCTACACAGACAGATCAGTGATAAACAGTACAACAACTGCTACTCACTCAGGTCAGTAATAAATTGCAAGAAACTGCTACCCAGATGGGAGTTATGAACTGCACAAAAACTGCTACCCAGACAGGTGAGTAGTAAACAGTAGAAATACTGCTACCCACACAGGTCAGTAATAAACTGCAATAAACTGACCCAGACAATAGTAATGAACTGTACAAGAACTGCTACCCACACAGGTCAGTAATAAACAGGACAATAACTGTGACCCACGCCGGTCAGTAATAATCTGCTACCAAGAGAGGAAACGAACTGTTCAATAACGGCTTCCCACACAGCTCAGTAATAAACAGTACAATACCTGCTACCCACGCAGGTCAGTAATAAACTGCTACCCACTCAGGTCAGTAATAAACAATACAATAACTGCTACCCATGAACATCAGTAATAAACAGTACAATAACGGCTACCCAGACAGGTCAGTAATAAACAGTACAATAACTGCTACCCACTCAGGTCAGTAATAAACAGTAGAATAACTGCTACTCACTCAGATCAGTAATAATCTACTACCAAGAGAAGTAACGAACTGTTCGATAACGGCTACCCACACAGCTCAGTAATAAACAGTACAATACCTGCTACCCACGCAGGTCAGTAATAAACTGCTACCCACTCAGGTCAGTAATAAACAGTACAATAACTGCTACCCATCCTGGTCAGTAATAAACTGCTACCCACCCAGGTCAGAAATAAACAGGACATAACTGCGACTCACACAGGTCAGTAATAAACAGTACAATACCTGCTACCCACTCAGATAAGTAATAAGCAGTACAATAACTGCTATCCACACACATCAGTAATAAACAGTACAATAACTGCTACCCACGCAGGTCAGTAATAAACAATACAATAACTGGTAACCACTCAGGTCAGTAATAAACAGTACAATAACTGCTACCCACACAGGTCATTAATAAACAGTACAATAACTGCTACCCACTCAGATCAGTAATAAACAGCACAATAACTGCTAACCAGATAGGTCAGTAATAAACAGTACAATAACTGCTACCATGCAGGTCAGTAATAAACTGCAATAAACTGCTACCCAGACAATAGTAATGAACTGTACAAGAACTGCTACCCACACAGGTCAGTAATAAACAGGACAATAACTGCGACCCACTCAGATCAGTAATACACAGTACAATAACGGCTACCCACGAAGGTCAGTAATAAACAGTACAATAACTGCTACCTACTCAGATCAGTAATAAACAGTACAATAACTGATACCCATACAGGTCAGTAATTAACTGCTACGCAAACACGTCAGTAATAAACAGTACCATAACGCCTACCCACACACTTCAATAATAAACTGTAATAAACTGCTAACCAGACAGATCAGTAATAAACAGTAAAATAACTGCGACCCACTCAGATCAGTAATAAATAGTACAATAACGGCTACCCACACAGGTCAGTAATAAACAATACAATAACTGCTACCCACACAGGTCAGTAATAAACAGGACAACAACTGCTACCCAAAAAGGTCAGTAATAAACAGTACAATAACTGCTGCCCACACAGGTCAGTAATAAAATGTTTCCACTCAGGTCTGTATTAAACAGTACAATATCTGCTATCCACACAGGTCAGTAATAAACAGTACAATAACTGCTACCCACTCAGATCAGTAATAAACAGTATCATAACTGCTCCCCAGACAGGTCAGTAATAAACAGTACAATAACTGCTACCATGCAGGTCAATAATAAACAGTGAAATAAGTGCTACCATGCAGGTCAGTAATAAACTACTACCCAGACAGGTCAGTACTAAACAGTATAGTGACTGCTACCCACTCAGATCAGTAATAAACAGTACGATAACTGTTACCCACACAGGTCAGTAATAAACAGTACAATGACAGCTACCCACACAGGTCAGTAATAAACAGTACAATAACTGCTACCTCACAGGTCAGTAAAAAACATAACGATAACTGCTACCCACACAGGTCAGTAATAACCAGTACAATAACTGCTACCCACACAGGACTGTAATAAACTGCAATAAACTGCTACCCAGGCAGGAGTAATGAACTGTACAATAACGGCTACCCCGACAGGTCAGTAATAAACAGTACAATAACTGCTACCCACACAGGTCATTAATAAACAGTACAATAACTGCTACCCACTCAGATCAGTAATAAACAGCACAATAACTGCTAACCAGATAGGTCAGTAATAAACAGTACAATAACTGCTACCATGCAGGTCAGTAATAAACTGCAATAAACTGCTACCCAGACAATAGTAATGAACTGTACAAGAACTGCTACCCACACAGGTCAGTAATAAACAGTACAATAACTGCTACCATGCAGGTCAATAATAAACAGTGAAATAAGTGCTACCATGCAGGTCAGTAATAAACTACTACCCAGACAGGTCAGTACTAAACAGTATAGTGACTGCTACCCACTCAGATCAGTAATAAACAGTACGATAACTGTTACCCACACAGGTCAGTAATAAACAGTACAATGACAGCTACCCACACAGGTCAGTAATAAACAGTACAATAACTGCTACCTCACAGGTCAGTAAAAAACAGAACGATAACTGCTACCCACACAGGTCAGTAATAACCAGTACAATAACTGCTACCCACACAGGACTGTAATAAACTGCAATAAACTGCTACCCAGGCAGGAGTAATGAACTGTACAATAACGGCTACCCCGACAGGTCAGTAATAAACAGTACAATAACTGCTACCCACACAGGTCATTAATAAACAGTACAATAACTGCTACCCACTCAGATCAGTAATAAACAGCACAATAACTGCTAACCAGATAGGTCAGTAATAAACAGTACAATAACTGCTACCATGCAGGTCAGTAATAAACTGCAATAAACTGCTACCCAGACAATAGTAATGAACTGCACAAAAACTGCTACCCAGACAGGTGAGTAGTAAACAGTAGAAATACTGCTACCCACACAGGTCAGTAATAAACTGCAATAAACTGACCCAGACAATAGTAATGAACTGTACAAGAACTGCTACGCACACAGGTCAGTAATAAACAGGACAATAACTGTGACCCACGCCGGTCAGTAATAATCTGCTACCAAGAGAGGAAACGAACTGTTCAATAACGGCTTCCCACACAGCTCAGTAATAAACAGTACAATACCTGCTACCCACGCAGGTCAGTAATAAACTGCTACCCACTCAGGTCAGTAATAAACAATACAATAACTGCTACCCATGAACATCAGTAATAAACAGTACAATAACGGCTACCCAGACAGGTCAGTAATAAACAGTACAATAACTGCTACCCACTCAGGTCAGTAATAAACAGTAGAATAACTGCTACTCACTCAGATCAGTAATAATCTACTACCAAGAGAAGTAACGAACTGTTCGATAACGGCTACCCACACAGCTCAGTAATAAACAGTACAATACCTGCTACCCACGCAGGTCAGTAATAAACTGCTACCCACTCAGGTCAGTAATAAACAGTACAATAACTGCTACCCATCCTGGTCAGTAATAAACTGCTACCCACCCAGGTCAGAAATAAACAGGACATAACTGCGACTCACACAGGTCAGTAATAAACAGTACAATACCTGCTACCCACTCAGATAAGTAATAAGCAGTACAATAACTGCTATCCACACACATCAGTAATAAACAGTACAATAACTGCTACCCACGCAGGTCAGTAATAAACAATACAATAACTGGTAACCACTCAGGTCAGTAATAAACAGTACGATAACTGCTACCCACACAGGTCATTAATAAACAGTACAATAACTGCTACCCACTCAGATCAGTAATAAACAGCACAATAACTGCTAACCAGATAGGTCAGTAATAAACAGTACAATAACTGCTACCATGCAGGTCAGTAATAAACTGCAATAAACTGCTACCCAGACAATAGTAATGAACTGTACAAGAACTGCTACCCACACAGGTCAGTAATAAACAGGACAATAACTGCGACCCACTCAGATCAGTAATACACAGTACAATAACGGCTACCCACGAAGGTCAGTAATAAACAGTACAATAACTGCTACCTACTCAGATCAGTAATAAACAGTACAATAACTGATACCCATACAGGTCAGTAATTAACTGCTACGCAAACACGTCAGTAATAAACAGTACCATAACGCCTACCCACACACTTCAATAATAAACTGTAATAAACTGCTAACCAGACAGATCAGTAATAAACAGTAAAATAACTGCGACCCACTCAGATCAGTAATAAATAGTACAATAACTGCTACCCACACAGGTCAGTAATAAACAATACAATAACTGCTACCCACACAGGTCAGTAATAAACAGGACAACAACTGCTACCCAAAAAGGTCAGTAATAAACAGTACAATAACTGCTGCCCACACAGGTCAGTAATAAAATGTTTCCACTCAGGTCTGTATTAAACAGTACAATATCTGCTATCCACACAGGTCAGTAATAAACAGTACAATAACTGCTACCCACTCAGATCAGTAATAAACAGTATCATAACTGCTCCCCAGACAGGTCAGTAATAAACAGTACAATAACTGCTACCATGCAGGTCAATAATAAACAGTGAAATAAGTGCTACCATGCAGGTCAGTAATAAACTACTACCCAGACAGGTCAGTACTAAACAGTATAGTGACTGCTACCCACTCAGATCAGTAATAAACAGTACGATAACTGTTACCCACACAGGTCAGTAATAAACAGTACAATGACAGCTACCCACACAGGTCAGTAATAAACAGTACAATAACTGCTACCTCACAGGTCAGTAAAAAACATAACGATAACTGCTACCCACACAGGTCAGTAATAACCAGTACAATAACTGCTACCCACACAGGACTGTAATAAACTGCAATAAACTGCTACCCAGGCAGGAGTAATGAACTGTACAATAACGGCTACCCCGACAGGTCAGTAATAAACAGTACAATAACTGCTACCCACACAGGTCATTAATAAACAGTACAATAACTGCTACCCACTCAGATCAGTAATAAACAGCACAATAACTGCTAACCAGATAGGTCAGTAATAAACAGTACAATAACTGCTACCATGCAGGTCAGTAATAAACTGCAATAAACTGCTACCCAGACAATAGTAATGAACTGTACAAGAACTGCTACCCACACAGGTCAGTAATAAACAGGACAATAACTGCGACCCACTCAGATCAGTAATACACAGTACAATAACGGCTACCCACGAAGGTCAGTAATAAACAGTACAATAACTGCTACCTACTCAGATCAGTAATAAACAGTACAATAACTGATACCCATACAGGTCAGTAATTAACTGCTACGCAAACACGTCAGTAATAAACAGTACCATAACGCCTACCCACACACTTCAATAATAAACTGTAATAAACTGCTAACCAGACAGATCAGTAATAAACAGTAAAATAACTGCGACCCACTCAGATCAGTAATAAATAGTACAATAACTGCTACCCACACAGGTCAGTAATAAACAATACAATAACTGCTACCCACACAGGTCAGTAATAAACAGGACAACAACTGCTACCCAAAAAGGTCAGTAATAAACAGTACAATAACTGCTGCCCACACAGGTCAGTAATAAAATGTTTCCACTCAGGTCTGTATTAAACAGTACAATATCTGCTATCCACACAGGTCAGTAATAAACAGTACAATAACTGCTACCCACTCAGATCAGTAATAAACAGTATCATAACTGCTCCCCAGACAGGTCAGTAATAAACAGTACAATAACTGCTACCATGCAGGTCAATAATAAACAGTGAAATAAGTGCTACCATGCAGGTCAGTAATAAACTACTACCCAGACAGGTCAGTACTAAACAGTATAGTGACTGCTACCCACTCAGATCAGTAATAAACAGTACGATAACTGTTACCCACACAGGTCAGTAATAAACAGTACAATGACAGCTACCCACACAGGTCAGTAATAAACAGTACAATAACTGCTACCTCACAGGTCAGTAAAAAACATAACGATAACTGCTACCCACACAGGTCAGTAATAACCAGTACAATAACTGCTACCCACACAGGACTGTAATAAACTGCAATAAACTGCTACCCAGGCAGGAGTAATGAACTGTACAATAACTGCTACCCCGACAGGTCAGTAATAAACAGTACAATAACTGCTACCCACGCAGGTCAGTAATTAACTGCTACGCAAACAGGTCAGTAATAAACAGTACCATAACGCCTACCCACACACTTCAATAATAAACTGTAATAAACTGCTACACAGACAGATCAGTAATAAACAGTAAAACAACTGCTACTCACTCAGGTCAGTAATAAACTGCAAGACACTGCTACCCAGACGGGAGTAATGAACTGCACAAAAACTGCTACCTAGACAGGTGAGTAGTAAACAGTAGAAATACTGCTACCCACACAGGTCAGTAATAAACTGCAATAAACTGCTACCCAGACAATAGTAATGAACTGTTTCAGAACTGCTACCCACACAGGTCAGTAATAAACAGGACAATAACTGCGACCCATGCCGATCAATAATAATCTGCTACCAAGAGAGGTAACGAACTGTTCAATAACGGCTACCCACACAGCTCAGTAATAAACAGTACAACGCCTGCTACCCACGCAGGTCAGTAATAAACTGCTACCCACTCAGGTCAGTAATAAACAGTGCAATAAATGCTACCCATGCAAGTCAGTAATACACAGTAGAAAAACTGCTATCCAAGCAGGTCAGTAATAAACTGTAAAAAACCGCTACACACTCACGACAGTAATAAACAGTACAATAACTGCTACCCACTCAGGACAGTAATAAACAGTACAATAACTGCTACACACTCAGGTCTGCAATAAACTCTGCAATAACAGCTACCCACGCAGGTCAGTAATAAACAGTACATTAACTCCTACCCACACAGGTCAGGAATAAATAGGACAATAACTGCGACCCAATCAGATCAGTAATAAACAGTACAATAAATGCTCCCCACACAGGTCTGTTATAAACAGTACAATAACTGCTACCCACTACGATTAGCAATAAACTGCTACACACTCAGATCAGTAATAAACAGTACAATAACTGCTACCCACGCAGGTCAGTAATAAACAGTACAATAAATGCGACCCACACAGATCAGTAATAAACAGTACAATAACTGCTACCCACTCAGATCAGTAATAAATAGTACAATAACTGCTACGCACACAGGTCAGTTATAAACAGTACAATAACTGCGAACCACTCGGTTAAGTAATAAACAATACAATAACTGCTACCCACGCAGGTCAGAAATAAACAGTACAATAACTGCGACCAACTCAGATCAGTAACAAACAGTTCAATCACTGCGACCCACGCAGGTCAATAATAAACAGTGCAATAACTGCTACCCACTCGGATCAGTAATAAACAGTGCAAAACTGCTACCCACGCAGGTCAGTAATAAATAGTACAATATCTGCTACCCGCTCAGATCAGTAATAAACAGTAAAATAACTGCTACCCACACAGTTCAATAATAAACAGTACAATACCTTCTACCCACACAAGTCAGTAATAAACAGTACAAATCTGTGACCCACGCAGGTCAGTAATAAACTGCTACCCATTCAGGTCAGTAATAAACAATACAGTAACTGCTACCCACGAACGACAGTAATAAACAGTGCAATAACTGCTACACACTCAGAGCAGTAATAAAATCCTATCCAATCAGATCAGAAATAAACAGTACAATAGCTGCTACCCACGCAGGTCAGTAATAAACTGCTACCCAGACAGTTCAGTAATAAACAGTATAATAACTGCTACCCACGCAGGTAAGTAATAAACTGTAATAAACTGCTACACTCTGAGGTCTGTAATAAACAACACAATAACTGCTAACCCACTCAAGGTCTGTAATAAACAGTACAATAACTGCCACCCACACAGGTCAGTAATAAACAGCACGATAACTGCTACCCACTCAGATCTGTAATAAACAGTACAATAACTGCTACACACACAGGTCAGTAATAACCAGTACAATAACTGCTATCAGTAATAAACTGCTACCCACTCGGGTCAGTAATAAACAGTACAATAACTGCTACCCACGAACGTCAGTAATAAACAGTGAAATAACTGCTACCAACGCAAGTCAGTAACAAACAGTACAATAGCTGGTACCCACACAGGTCAGTAATAAACAGTACAATAACTGCTACCCACACAGGTCAGTAATAAACATTACAAACACTGCTACCGACACAGGTCAGTAAAAAACAGGACAATAACTGCTACCCACTCAGATCAGTAATAAACAGGACAATAACTGCTACCCACACAGGTCAGTAAAAAACAGTACAATGACTGCTACCCACACAGGTCAGTAATAAACTGCTATCCACTCAGGTCAGTAATACAGAGTACAATAACCGCTACCCACACAAGTCAGTAATAAACAAAACAATGACTGGTACCCACACAGGACAGTAAGAACCAGAACAATAACTGCTACCAACGTAGGTCAGTAATAAACTGCCAACCATTTAGGTCAGTAATAACCAGTACAATAAGTGGTACCCACGCAGGTCAGTAATAAACAATACAATAACTGCTACCCACTCAGATCAGTAATAAATAGTACAATAACTGCTACCCTTACAGGTCAGTAATAAACAGTACAATAACTGCGACCCAGGCAGGTCAGTAATAAACAGTACAATAACTGCGACCCACTCAGATCAGTAATAAACAGTTCAATAACTGCTACCCACGCAGGTCAGTAATAAACAATACAATAACTGCGACCCACTCAGAGCAGTAATAAACAGTTCAATAACTGCTACCCACGCAGGTCAGTAATAAACAGTGCAATAACTGCTACGCACTCAGATCAGAAATAAACAGTGCAATAACCGCTACCCACTCAGATCAGTAATAAACAGTACAATAGCTGCTACCCACACAACTCAGTAATAAACAGTACAATAACTGCTACCGACGCAGGTCAGTAATAAACAGCTACCCACTCAGGTCAGTAATAAACAATACAGTAACTGCTACCCATGAACGACAGTAATAAACAGTACAATAACTGCTACCTCACAGGTCAGTAAAAATCATAACGATAACTGCTACCCACACAGGTCAGTAATAAACAGTACAATAACTGCTACCCACGCAGGTCAGTAATTAACTGCTACGCAAACAGGTCAGTAATAAACAGTACCATAACGCCTACCCACACACTTCAATAATAAACTGTAATAAACTGCTACACAGACAGATCAGTAATAAACAGTAAAACAACTGCTACTCACTCAGGTCAGGAATAAACTGCAAGAAACTACTACTCAGACGGGAGTAATGAACTGCACAAAAACTGCTACCCAGACAGGTGAGTAGTAAACAGTAGAAATACTGCCACCCACACAGATCAGTAATAAACTGCAATAAACTGCTACCCAGACAATAGTAATGAACTGTACAAGAACTGCTACCCACACAGGTCAGTAATAAACAGGACAATAACTGCGACCCATGCCGATCAGTAATAATCTGCTACCAAGAGAGGTAACGAACTGTTCAATAACGGCTACCCACACAGCACAGTAATAAACAGTACAACACCTGCTACCCACGCAGGTCAGTAATAAACTGCTACCCACTCAGGTCAGTAATAAACAGTGCAATAAATGCTACCCATGCAAGTCAGTAATACACAGTACAAAAACTGCTATCCAAGCAGGTCAGTAATAAACTGTAAAAAACCGCTACACACTCACGACAGTAATAAACAGTACAATAACTGCTACACACTCAGGTCTGCAATAAACTCTGCAATAACAGCTACCCACGCAGGTCAGTAATAAACAGTACATTAACTCCTACCCACACAGATCAGTAATGAACGGTACAATAACTGCTACCCACACAGGTCAGTAATAAACAGGACAATAACTGTGACCCAATCAGATCAGTAATAAACAGTACAATAAATGCTCCCCACACAGGTCTGTTATAAACAGTACAATAACTGCTACCCACTCCGATTAGCAATAAACTGCTACACACTCAGATCAGTAATAAATAGTACAATAACTGCTACGCACACAGGTCAGTTATAAACAGTACAATAACTGCGAACCACTCGGTTAAGTAATAAACAATACAATAACTGCTACCCACGCAGGTCAGAAATAAACAGTACAATAACTGCGACCAACTCAGATCAGTAACAAACAGTTCAATCACTGCGACCCACGCAGGTCAATAATAAACAGTGCAATAACTGCTACCCACTCGGATCAGTAATAAACAGTGCAAAACTGCTACCAACGCAGGTCAGTAATAAATAGTACAATATCTGCTACCCGCTCAGATCAGTAATAAACAGTAAAATAACTGCTACCCACACAGTTCAATAATAAACAGTTCAATACCTTCTACCCACACAAGTCAGTAATAAACAGTACAAATCTGCGACACAAGCAGGTCAATAATAAACTGCTACCCACTCAGGTCAGTAATAAACAATACAGTAACTGCTACCCACGAACGACAGTAATAAACAGTGCAATAACTGCTACACACTCAGATCAGTAATAAAATCCTATCCAATCAGATCAAAAATAAACAGTACAATAGCTGCTACCCTATCAGGTCAGTAATAAACTGCTACCCAGACAGTTCAGTAATAAACAGTATAATAACTGCTACCCACGCAGGTAAGTAATAAACTGTAATAAACTGCTACACTCTGAGGTCTGTAATAAACAACACAATAACTGCTACCCACTCAAGGTCTGTAATAAACAGTACAAGAACTGCTACCCACTCAGATCAGTAATAAACAGTACAATGACAGCTAACCACACAGGTCAATAATAAACAATACAATAACTGTTACCCAATCAGATCAGAAATAAACAGTACAATAACTGCAACCCACACAGGTCAGTAATAAACTGCTACCCAGACAGTTCAGTAATAACAATACAATAGCTGCTACCGACTCAGATCAGTTATAAACAGAACAATAACTACTACCCACACAGGTCAGTAATAAGCAGTAGAATAACTGCTATCCACTCAGATCAGTAATAAACAGTACAATAACAGCTACACACTCAGATAAGTAATAAACAGTACAATAACTGCTACCCACACAGGTCTATAATAAACAGCACAATAACTGCTGCCCACACAGGTCAGTAATAAACTGCTACCCAGCCAGGTCAGTATTAAACAGTACCATAACTGCTACCCACACAGGTCACAAATAAACAGTACATTAACTGCGACGCAATCAGCTCAGTAATAAACAGCACAATAACTGCTACCCACGTAGGTCAGTAATAAACAGCACGATAACTGCTACCCACTCAGATCTGTAATAAACAGTACAATAACTGGTACCCACACAGGTCAGTAATAAACAGTACAATAACTGCTACCCACTCAGGCCAGTAAAAAATAGTACAATGACTGCTACCCACACAGGTCAGTAATAAACTGCTATCCACTCAGGTCAGGAATAAACAGTACAATATCTGCTACACACAGAGGTCAGTAATAAAGAGTACAATAACCGCTACCCACACAAGTCAGTAATAAACAAAACAATGACTGGTACCCACACAGGACAGTAAGAACCAGAACAATAACTGCTACCAACGCAGGTCAGTAATAAACTGCCAACCATTTAGGTCAGTAATAACCAGTACAATAAGTGGTACCCACGCAGGTCAGTAATAAACAGTACAATAACTGCGACCCACTCAGATCAGTAATAAACAATACAATAACTGCTACCCACTCAGATCAGTAATAAATAGTACAATAACTGCTACCCTTACAGGTCAGTAATAAACAGTACAATAACTGCGACCCTTACAGGTCAGTAATAAACAGTAGAATAACTGCGACCCACTCAGATCAGTAATAAACAGTTCAATAACTGCTACCCACGCAGGTCAGTAATAAACAATACAATAACTGCGACCCACTCAGATCCGTAATAAACAGTTCAATAACTGCTACCCACACAGGTCAGTAATAAACAGTGCAATAACTGCTACGCACTCAGATCAGAAATAAACAGTGCAATAACCGCTACCCACTCAGATCAGTAATAAACAGTAAAATAACTGCTACCCACATAGGTCAGTAATAAACAGGACAATAACTGCTACCCACACAGGTCAGTAAAAAATAGTACAATGACTGCTACCCACACCGGTCAGTAATAAACTGCTATCCACTCAGGTCAGTAATAAACAGTACAATATCTGCTACACACAGAGGTCAGTAATACAGAGTACAATAACCGCTACCCACACAAGTCAGTAATAAACAAAACAATGACTGGTACCCACACAGGACAGTAAGAACTAGAACAATAACTGCTACCAATGCAGGTCAGTAATAAACTGCCAACCATTTAGGTCAGTAATAACCAGTACAATAAGTGGTACCCACGCAGGTCAGTAATAAACAGTACAATAACTGCGACCCACTCAGATCAGTAATAAACAATACAATAACTGCTACCCACTCAGATCCGTAATAAATAGTACAATATCTGCTACCCTTACAGGTCAGTAATAAACAGTAGAATAACTGCGACCCACTCAGATCAGTAATAAACAGTTCAATAACTGCTACCCACGCAGGTCAGTAATAAACAGTGCAATAACTGCTACGCACTCAGATCAGAAATAAACAGTGCAATAACCGCTACCCACGCAGGTCAGTAATAAACAGTAAAATAACTGCTACCCACATAGGTCAGTAATAAACAGTACAATAGCTGCTACCCACACAACTCAGTAATAAACAGTACAATAACTGCTACCGACGCAGGTCAGTAATAAACAGCTACCCACTCAGGTCAGTAATAAACAATACAGTAACTGCTACCCATGAACGACAGTAATAAACAGTGTAATAACTGCTACCCACACAGGTCAATAATAAATAGTAAAATAACTGCTACCCACGCAGGTCAGTAATAAACAGTACAATAAATGCTACCGACACAGGTCAGTAATAAACAGGAAAATAACTGCTACCAACTCAGATCAGTAATAAACAGTGCAATAACTGCTACCCAATCAGATCAGTAATAAACAGCACAATGACTGCTACACACACAGGTCAGTATTAAACAGTACAATAACTGCTTCCCACTCAGGTCAGTAATACACAGTACAATAATTGCTTCCCACTCAGGTCAGTAATAAACAGGACAATAACTGCTACCCACACAGGTCAGTAATAAACAGTACAATAACTGCTACCCACGAAGGTCAGTCATAAACAGTACAACAACTGCTACCCACGCAGGTTAGTAATAAACAGTAAAATAACTGCTACCCACTCAGATCAGTAATAAACAGTACAATAACTGCTACCCATTCAGGTCAGTAATAAACAGTAAAATAACTGCTACCCACGCAGGTCAGTAATAAACAGTACAATAAATGCTACCGACACAGGTCAGTAATAAACAGGAAAATAACTGCTACCAACTCAGATCAGTAATAAACAGGACAATAACTGCTACCCACTCAGGTCAGTAATAAACAGTGCAATAACTGCTACCCAATCAGATCAGTAATAAACAGCACAATGACTGCTACACACACAGGTCAGTATTAAACAGTACAATAACTGCTTCCCACTCAGGTCAGTAATACACAGTACAATAATTGCTTCCCACTCAGGTCAGTAATAAACAGGACAATAACTGCTACCCACACAGGTCAGTAATAAACAGTACAATAACTGCTACCCACGAAGGTCAGTCATGAACAGTACAATAACTGCTACCCACGCAGGTTAGTAATAAACAGTAAAATAACTGCTACCCACTCAGATCAGTAATAAACAGTACAATAACTGCTACCCATTCAGGTCAGTAATAAACAGTACAATAACTGCTACCCACTCAGGTCAGTAATAAACTGCTGCCCACTCAGGTCAGTAATAAACAGTACAATAAATGCTACCCATGAACGTCAGTAATAAACAGTGCAATAACTGCTACCCACGCAAGTCAGTAATAAACAGTACAATAACAGGTACCCACACAGGTCAGTAATAAACAGTACAAAAACTGCTACCCACACAGGTCTGTAATAAACATAAAACAGCTGCTACCCACTCAGGTAAGTAATAAACTGTACAATAACTGGTACCCACACAGGTCAGTAATAAACACTACAATGACTGCTATCCACACAGGTCAGTAATATACTGCTATCCACTCAGGTCAGTAATAAACAGTACAATATCTACTACCCATAGAGGTCAGTAATACACCGTAGAATAACCGCTATCCACACAGGTCAGTAATAAACAAAACAATGACTGGTACCCACTCAGGTCATTAATAAACAGTACTATATTTGCCACCCACACAGGTGAATAATAAACAGTACAATAACTGCTAACGACGCAGGTCAGTAATAACCTGCCACCCACTTAGGTCAGTAATAACCAGTACAATAACTGCTACCCACGAAGGTCAGTAATAAACAGTACTATAAACTGCTACCCACACAGGTCAGTAATAAACTGCTACCCACTCAGGTCAGTAATAACCTGTACAATAACTGCTACCCACGAAGTTCAGTAATAAACAGTACAATAACTGCTACCCACACAGGTCAGTTATAAAAAGTATTATAACTGCTACCCACTCAGGTCAGTAATAAACAGTACTATATCTGCTACACACACAGGTCAGTAACAAACAGTACAATAACTGCAACCCACGCAGGTCAGTAATAAACTGTAATAAACTGCTACCCACTGAGGTCAGTAATAAACAACACAATAACTGCACCCACTCAGGTCAGTAATCCACCGTACAATAACTGCTACCCACACAGTTCAGTATTAAACAGTACAATAACTGCTACCCACGCAGTTCAGTGATAAACTGCTCCCCACTCACTTCAGTAATAAACAAAACAATAAATGATACTCATGCAGATCAGTAATAAACAGCACAATGACTGGTACCCACACAGGTAAGTAATAAACTGCTACCCACTCAGGTTAGTAATAAACAGTACTATATCCGCTACCCACACAGGTCAGTAATAAACAGTACAATAACTGCTACCCACACAGGTCAATAATAAACAGTAAAATAACTGCAACCCACGCAGGTCAGTAATAAACTGTAATAAACTGCTACCCGCTTGAGGTCAGTTAAAAACAACACAATAACTGCTAACCACTCAGGTCAGTAATAAACAGTACCATAACTGCTGCCCACACAGGTCAGTAATAAACAGTACAATGACTGCTATACACAGAAGACAGTAATAAAATGCTATCCATTCAGGTCAGTAATAAACAGTACAATATCTGCTATACACCCAGGTCAGTAATAAACAGTACAATAACTGCTACCCACGCAGGTCAGTAATGAACTGCTACCCACGAAGGTCAGTAATAAACAGTACAATAACTGCTACCCACAAAGGTCAGTAATAAACTGTACAATAACTATTACCCACACAGGACAGTAATAAACAGTGCAATAACTGCTACCCATGCAAGTCAGAAATACAGAGTTCAATAACGGCTACCCACACAGGTCAGTAACAAACAGTACAAAAACTGCTATCCACACAGTTTAGTAATAAACAGTACGATAACTGTGACCCACTTAGATCAGTAATAAACAGTACAATAACTGCTACCCACACAGGTCCAAAATGAACAGTACAATGACTACTACCCACACATGTTAGTAATAAACAGTACAATAACTGCTACTCATGCAGGTCAGTAATAAACTGCTACCCACACAGGTCAGTAATAAACAGTACAATATCAGCTACCCACACAGGTCTGTAATAAACAATACAATAACTGCTAACCACTCAGGTCAGTAATAAACAGTACGATAACTGTTACCCACACAGGTCAGTAATAAACAGTACAATGACAGCTACCCACACAGGTCAGTAATAAACAGTACAATAACTGCTACCTCACAGGTCAGTAAAAAACAGAACGATAACTGCTACCCACACAGGTCAGTAATGACCAGTACAATAACTGCTACCCACACAGGACTGTAATAAACTGCAATAAACTGCTACCCAGGCAGGAGTAATGAACTGTACAATAACGGCTACCCCGACAGGTCAGTAATAAACAGTACAATAACTGCTACCCACGCAGGTCAGTAATTAACTGCTACGCAAACAGGTCAGTAATAAACAGTACCATAACGCCTACCCACACACTTCAATAATAAACTGTAATAAACTGCTACACAGACAGATCAGTAATAAACAGTACAACAACTGCTACTCACTCAGGTCAGTAATAAACTGCAAGACACTGCTACCCAGACGGGAGTAATGAACTGCACAAAAACTGCTACCTAGACAGGTGAGTAGTAAACAGTAGAAATACTGCTACCCACACAGGTCAGTAATAAACTGCAATAAACTGATACCCAGACAATAGTAATGAACTGTTTCAGAACTGCTACCCACACAGGTCAGTAATAAACAGGACAATAACTGCGACCCATGCCGATCAGTAATAATCTGCTACCAAGAGAGGTAACGAACTGTTCAATAACGGCTACCCACACAGCACAGTAATAAACAGTACAACACCTGCGACCCACGCAGGTCAGTAATAAACTGCTACCCACTCAGGTCAGTAATAAACAGTGCAATAAATGCTACCCATGCAAGTCAGTAATACACAGTACAAAAACTGCTATCCAAGCAGGTCAGTAATAAACTCTGCAATAACAGCTACCCACGCAGGTCAGTAATAAACAGTACATTAACTCCTACCCACTCAGATCAGTAATGAACGGTACAATAACTGCTACCCACACAGGTCAGTAATAAACAGGACAATAACTGTGACCCAATCAGATCAGTAATAAACAGTACAATAAATGCTCCCCACACAGGTCTGTTATAAACAGTACAATAACTGCTACCCACTCCGATTAGCAATAAACTGCTACACACTCAGATCAGTAATAAACAGTACAATAACTGCTACCCACGCAGGTCAGTAATAAACAGTACAATAAATGCGACCCACACAGATCAGTAATAAACAGTACAATAACTGCTACCCACTCAGATCAGTAATAAATAGTACAATAACTGCTACGCACACAGGTCAGTTATAAACAGTACAATAACTGCGAACCACTCGGTTAAGTAATAAACAATACAATAACTGCTACCCACGCAGGTCAGAAATAAACAGTACAATAACTGCGACCAACTCAGATCAGTAACAAACAGTTCAATCACTGCGACCCACGCAGGTCAATAATAAACAGCGCAATAACTGCTACCCACTCGGATCAGTAATAAACAGTGCAAAACTGCTACCCACGCAGGTCAGTAATAAATAGTACAATATCTGCTACCCGCTCAGATCAGTAATAAACAGGAAAATAACTGCTACCCACACAGTTCAATAATAAACAGTACAATACCTTCTACCCACACAAGTCAGTAATAAACAGTACAAATCTGCGACACAAGCAGGTCAATAATAAACTGCTACCCACTCAGGTCAGTAATAAACAATACAGTAACTGCTACCCACGAACGACAGTAATAAACAGTGCAATAACTGCTACACACTCAGATCAGTAATAAAATCCTATCCAATCAGATCAAAAATAAACAGTACAATAGCTGCTACCCTATCAGGTCAGTAATAAACTGCTACCCAGACAGTTCAGTAATAAACAGTATAATAACTGCTACCCACGCAGGTAAGTAATAAACTGTAATAAACTGCTACACTCTGAGGTCTGTAATAAACAACACAATAACTGCTACCCACTCAAGGTCTGTAATAAACAGTACAAGAACTGCTACCCACTCAGATCAGTAATAAACAGTACAATGACAGCTAACCACACAGGTCAATAATAAACAATACAATAACTGTTACCCAATCAGATCAGAAATAAACAGTACAATAACTGCTACCCACACAGGTCAGTAATAAACTGCTACCCAGACAGTTCAGAAATAAACAGTACAATAGCTGCTACCGACTCAGATCAGTTATAAACAGAACAATAACTACTACCCACACAGGTCAGTAATAAGCAGTAGAATAACTGCTATCCACTCAGATCAGTAATAAACAGTACAATAACAGCTACACACTCAGATAAGTAATAAACAGTACAATAACTGCTACCCACACAGGTCTATAATAAACAGCACAATAACTGCTGCCCACACAGGTCAGTAATAAACTGCTACCCAGCCAGGTCAGTATTAAACAGTACCATAACTGCTACCCACACAGGTCACTAATAAACAGTACATTAACTGCGACCCACTCAGATCAGTAATAAACAATACAATAACTGCTACCCACTCAGATCAGTAATAAATAGTACAATAACTGCTACCCTTACAGGTCAGTAATAAACAGCACAATAACTGCTACCCACGTAGGTCAGTAATAAACAGCACGATAACTGCTACCCACTCAGATCTGTAATAAACAGTACAATAACTGCTACCCACACAGGTCAGTAATAACCAGTACAATAACTGCTATCAGTAATAAACTGCTACCCACTCGGGTCAGTAATAAACAGTACAATAACTGCTACCCACGAACGTCAGTAATAAACAGTGTAATAACTGCTACCAACGCAAGTCAGTAACAAACAGTACAATAACTGCTACCCACACAGGTCAGTAATAAACAGTACAATAACTGCTACCCACACAGGTCAGTAATAAACATTACAAACACTGCTACCGACACAGGTCAGTAATAAACTGCTATCCACTCAGGTCAGTAATAAACAGTACAATATCTGCTACACACAGAGGTCAGTAATACAGAGTACAATAACCGCTACCCACACAAGTCAGTAATAAACAAAACAATGACTGGTACCCACACAGGACAGTAAGAACCAGAACAATAACTGCTACCAACGCAGGTCAGTAATAAACTGCCAACCATTTAGGTCAGTAATAACCAGTACAATAAGTGGTACCCACGCAGGTCAGTAATAAACAGTACAATAACTGCGACCCACTCAGATCAGTAATAAACAATACAATAACTGCTACCCACTCAGATCAGTAATAAATAGTACAATAACTGCTACCCTTACAGGTCAGTAATAAACAGTACAATAACTGCGACCCTTACAGGTCAGTAATAAACAGTAGAATAACTGCGACCCACTCAGATCAGTAATAAACAGTTCAATAACTGCTACCCACGCAGGTCAGTAATAAACAATACAATAACTGCGACCCACTCAGATCCGTAATAAACAGTTCAATAACTGCTACCCACACAGGTCAGTAATAAACAGTGCAATAACTGCTACGCACTCAGATCAGAAATAAACAGTGCAATAACCGCTACCCACTCAGATCAGTAATAAACAGTAAAATAACTGCTACCCACATAGGTCAGTAATAAACAGGACAATAACTGCTACCCACACAGGTCAGTAAAAAATAGTACAATGACTGCTACCCACACCGGTCAGTAATAAACTGCTATCCACTCAGGTCAGTAATAAACAGTACAATATCTGCTACACACAGAGGTCAGTAATACAGAGTGCAATAACCGCTACCCACACAAGTCAGTAATTATCAAAACAATGACTGGTACCCACACAAGACAGTAAGAACTAGAACAATAACTGCTACCAACGCAGGTCAGTAATAAACTTCCAACCATTTAGGTCAGTAATAACCAGTACAATAAGTGGTACCCACGCAGGTCAGTAATAAACAGTACAATAACTGCGACCCACTCAGATCAGTAATAAACAATACAATAACTGCTACCCACTCAGATCCGTAATAAATAGTACAATATCTGCTACCCTTACAGGTCAGTAATAAACAGTACAATAACTGCGACCCTTACAGGTCAGTAATAAACAGTACAATAACTGCGACCCACTCAGATCAGTAATAAACAGTTCAATAACTGCTACCCACGCAGGTCAGTAATAAACAGTGCAATAACTGCTACGCACTCAGATCAGAAATAAACAGTGCAATAACCGCTACCCACGCAGGTAAGTAATAAACAGTAAAATAACTGCTACCCACATAGGTCAGTAATAAACAGTACAATAGCTGCTACCCACACAACTCAGTAATAAACAGTACAATAACTGCTACCGACGCAGGTCAGTAATAAACAGCTACCCACTCAGGTCAGTAATAAACAATACAGTAACTGCTACCCATGAACGACAGTAATAAACAGTGTAATAACTGCTACCCACACAGGTCAATAATAAATAGTAAAATAACTGCTACCCACGCAGGTCAGTAATAAACAGTACAATAAATGCTACCGACACAGGTCAGTAATAAACAGGAAAATAACTGCTACCCACTCAGATCAGTAATAAACAGGACAATAACTGCTACCCACACAGGTCAGTAATAAACAATGCAATAACTGCTACCCAATCAGATCAGTAATAAACAGCACAATGACTGCTACACACACAGGTCAGTATTAAACAGTACAATAACTGCTTCCCACTCAGGTCAGTAATACACAGTACAATAATTGCTTCCCACTCAGGTCAGTAATAAACAGGACAATAACTGCTACCCACACAGGTCAGTAATAAACAGTACAATAACTGCTACCCACGAAGGTCAGTCATAAACAGTACAATAACTGCTACCCACGCAGGTTAGTAATAAACAGTAAAATAACTGCTACCCACTCAGATCAGTAATAAACAGTACAATAACTGCTACCCATTCAGGTCAGTAATAAACAGTACAATAACTGCTACCCACTCAGGTCAGTAATAAACTGCTGCCCACTCAGGTCAGTAATAAACAGTACAATAAATGCTACCCATGAACGTCAGTAATAAACAGTGCAATAACTGCTACCCACGCAAGTCAGTAATAAACAGTACAATAACAGGTACCCACACAGGTCAGTAATAAACAGTACAAAAACTGCTACCCACTCAGGTAAGTAATAAACTGTACAATAACTGGTACCCACACAGGTCAGTAATAAACACTACAATGACTGCTATCCACACAGGTCAGTAATAAACTGCTATCCACTCAGGTCAGTAATAAACAGTACAATATCTACTACCCATAGAGGTCAGTAATACACAGTAGAATAACCGCTATCCACACAGGTCAGTAATAAACAAAACAATGACTGGTACCCACTCAGGTCAGTAATAAACAGTACTATATTTGCCACCCACACAGGTGAATAATAAACAGTACAATAACTGCTAACGACGCAGGTCAGTAATAACCTGCCACCCACTTAGGTCAGTAATAACCAGTACAATAACTGCTACCCACGAAGGTCAGTAATAAACAGTACTATAATCTGCTACCCACACAGGTTAGTAATAAACTGCTACCCACTCAGGTCAGTAATAACCTGTACAATAACTGCTACCCACGAAGTTCAGTAATAAACAGTACAATAACTGCTACCCACACAGGTCAGTTATAAAAAGTATTATAACTGCTACCCACTCAGGTCAGTAATAAACAGTACTATATCTGCTACACACACAGGTCAGTAACAAACAGTACAATAACTGCAACCCACGCAGGTCAGTAATAAACTGTAATAAACTGCTACCCACTGAGGTCAGTAATAAACAACACAATAACTGCTACCCACTCAGGTCAGTAATCCACCGTACAATAACTGCTACCCACACAGTTCAGTATTAAACAGTACAATAACTGCTACCCACGCAGTTCAGTGATAAACTGCTCCCCACTCAGTTCAGTAATAAACAAAACAATAAATGATACTCATGCAGATCAGTAATAAACAGCACAATGACTGGTACCCACACAGGTAAGTAATAAACTGCTACCCACTCAGGTTAGTAATAAACAGTACTATATCCGCTACCCACGCAGGTCAGTAATAAACTGTAATAAACTGCTACCCGCTTGAGGTCAGTTAAAAACAACACAATAACTGCTAACCACTCAGGTCAGTAATAAACAGTGCAATAACTGCTGCCCACACAGGTCAGTAATAAACAGTACAATGACTGCTATACACAGAAGACAGTAATAAAATGCTATCCATTCAGGTCAGTAATAAACAGTACAATATCTGCTATACACCCAGGTCAGTAATAAACAGTACAATAACTGCTACCCACACAGGTCAGTAATAAACAGTACAATGACTGGTACCCACATAGGTCAGTAATTTAACTGCTACCCACTCAGGTCAGTAATAAACAGGACTATATCTGCAACCCACACAGGTCACTAATAAACAGTAAAATAACTGCTACCCACGCAGGTCAGTAATGAACTGCTACCCACTCTGGTCAGAAATAACCAGTACAATAACTGCTATCCACGAAGGTCAGTAATAAACAGTACAATAACTGCTACCCACGAAGGTCAGTAATAAACAGCACAATAACTGCTACCCACTCAGGTCAGAAATAAACAGTACGATATCTACTACCCACGCTTGTCAGTAATAAACAGTACAATAACTGCTACCCACGCAGGTCAGTAATGAACTGCAACCCACTCAGGTCAGTAAAAACCAGTACAATAACTGCTATCCACGAAGGTCAGTAATAAACAGTACAATAACTGCTACCCACGCAGGTCAGTAATAAACTGTAATAAACTGCTACACTCTGAGGTGTGTAATAAACAACACAATAACTGCTACCCACTCAAGGTCTGTAATAAACAGTACAATGACTGCTACCCACACAGGTCAGTAATAAACAATACAATAACTGCTACCCAATCAGATGTGTATTAAACAGTGCAATAACTGCTACCCACTCAGATCAGTAATAAACAGTACAATGACTGCTACTCACACAGGTCAGTAATGAACTGCAACCCACTCAGGTCAGTAATAACCAGTACAATAACTGCTATCCACGAAGGTCAGTAATAAACAGTACAATAACTGCTACCCACGCAGGTCAGTAATAAACTGTAATAAACTGCTACACTCTGAGGTCTGTAATAAACAACACAATAACTGCTACCCACTCAAGGTCTGTAATAAACAGTACAATGACTGCTACCCACACAGGTCAGTAATAAACAATACAATAACTGCTACCCAATCAGATGTGTATTAAACAGTGCAATAACTGCTACCCACTCAGATCAGTAATAAACAGTACAATGACTGCTACTCACACAGGTCAGTAATAAACACTACAATAACTGCTACCCCATCAGATCAGTAATAAACTGTACAATAACTGTTACCAACACAGGTCAGTAATAAAAAGGACAATAACTGCTACCCACACAGGTCAGTAATAAACTGCTACCCAGACAGGTCAGTATTAAACAGTACTATATATGCTACCCACACAGGTCAGAAATAAACAGTACAATAACTGCGACTCACGCAGGTCAGTAATAAAATGCCACCCACTCAGCTAAGTATTAACCAGTACAATAACTGCTATCAATGAAGTTCAGGAATAAACAGTACAATAACTGCTACCCACACAGGTCAGTAATAAATAGGACAATAACTTTTACCCGCACAGGTCAGTAATAACCAGGACAATAACTGCGACCCACTCAGATCTGTAATACACGGTACAATAACTGCTACCCACGCAGGTCAGTAATAAACTGCTACCCACTCAGGTCAGTAATAACCAGTACAATAACTGCTCCCCACGAAGGTCAGTAATAAACAGAATAACTGCTATCCACGCAGGCCAGTAATAAAAAATACAATACCTGCTACCCACTCAGATCAGTAATAAACAGTACAATAACTGCTACCCACACAGGTCAGTAATAAACAGTACTATATCTGCTACCCACACAGATCAGTAATAAACAGTACAATGACTGCTACCCACGCAGGTCAATAATAAACTGCTACCCACTCAGATCAGTAATAAACAGTACAATAACGGCTATCCACACAGTTTATTAATAAACAGTACAATAACTGTGACCCACTTAGATCAGTAATAAACAGTACAATAACTGCAACCCACACAGGTCAGTAATAAACAACATAATAACTGCTACACACACAGGTTAGTAATAAACAACATAATAACTGCTACCCACACAGGTCAGTAATAAACAATATAATAACTGCTACCCACACAGATCAGTAATAAACAGTACAATGACTGGTACCCACACAGGTCAGTAATAAACTGCTATCCACTCAGGTCAGTAATAAACAGTACTATATCTGCTACCTACACAGTTCAGTAATAAACAGTACAATAACTGCTACCCACGAAGATCAGTAATAAACAGTACAATATCTGCTACCCATACAGGTCAGTAATAAACAGTAAAATAACTGTTACCCACGCAGGTCAGTAATAAACTGCTACACTCTGAGGTCAGTAATAAACAACACAATAACTGCTAACCACTTAGGTCAGTAATACACAGTACAATAACTGCTACCCACACAGGTCAGTATTAAACAGTACAATAACTGCTACCCACGCAGGTCAGTAATGAACTGTACAATAACTGCGAACCATGAGGTTCAGTGATAAACTGCTCCCCACTCAGTTCAGTTAAAAACAGGACAATAACTGCTACTCACACAGGTCAGTAATAAAAAGGACAATAACTGCTACCCACACAGGTCAGTAATACACTGCTACCCAGACAGGTCAGTATTAAACAGTACTATATATGCTACCCACACAGGTCAGAAATAAACAGTACAATAACTGCGACTCACGCAGGTCAGTAATAAAATGCCACCCACTCAGCTAAGTATTAACCAGTACAATAACTGCTATCAATGAAGTTCAGTAATAAACAGTACAATAACTGCTACCCACACAGGTCAGTAATAAATAGGACAATAACGTTTACCCGCACAGGTCAGTAATAACCAGGACAATAACTGCGACCCACTCAGATCTGTAATACACGGTACAATAACTGCTACCCACGCAGGTCAGTAATAAACTGCTACCCACTCAGGTCAGTAATAACCAGTACAATAACTGCTCCCCACGAAGGTCAGTAATAAACAGAATAACTGCTATCCACGCAGGCCAGTAATAAAAAATACAATACCTGCTACCCACTCAGATCAGTAATAAACAGTACAATAACTGCTACCCACACAGGTCAGTAATAAACAGTACTATATCTGCTACCCACACAGATCAGTAATAAACAGTACAATGACTGCTACCCACGCAGGTCAATAATAAACTGTGACCCACTCAGATCAGTAATAAACAGTACAATAACGGCTATCCACACAGTTTATTAATAAACAGTACAATAACTGTGACTCAGATCAGTAATAAACAGTACAATAACTGCAACCCACACAGGTCAGTAATAAACAACATAATAACTGCTACACACACTGCTACACACACAACACCTGCTACCCACTCAGATCAGTAATAAACAGTACAATAACTGCTACCCACACAGGTCAGTAATAAACAGTACTATATCTGCTACCCACACAGATCAGTAATAAACAGTACAATGACTGCTACCCACGCAGGTCAATAATAAACTGCTACCCACTCAGATCAGTAATAAACAGCACAATAACTGCTACCCACACAGGTCAGTAATAAACAGTACAGTAACTGCTACCCACACAGGTCAGTAATAAACAGTACAATAACTGCTACCCACGCAGGTCAGTAATGAACTGCAACCCACTCAGGTCAGTAATAACCAGTACAATAACTGCTATCCACGAAGGTCAGTAATAAACAGTACAATAACTGCTACCCACGCAGGTCAGTAATAAACTGTAATAAACTGCTACACTCTGAGGTCTGTAATAAACAACACAATAACTGCTACCCACTCAAGGTCTGTAATAAACAGTACAATGACTGCTACCCACACAGGTCAGTAATAAACAATACAATAACTGCTACCCAATCAGATGTGTATTAAACAGTGCAATAACTGCTACCCACTCAGATCAGTAATAAACAGTACAATGACTGCTACTCACACAGGTCAGTAATAAACACTACAATAACTGCTACCCCATCAGATCAGTAATAAACTGTACAATAACTGTTACCAACACAGGTCAGTAATAAAAAGGACAATAACTGCTACCCACACAGGTCAGTAATAAACTGCTACCCAGACAGGTCAGTATTAAACAGTACTATATATGCTACCCACACAGGTCAGAAATAAACAGTACAATAACTGCGACTCACGCACGTCAGTAATAAAATGCCACCCACTCAGCTAAGTATTAACCAGTACAATAACTGCTATCAATGAAGTTCAGGAATAAACAGTACAATAACTGCTACCCACACAGGTCAGTAATAAACAGGACAATAACTTTTACCCGCACAGGTCAGTAATAACCAGGACAATAACTGCGACCCACTCAGATCTGTAATACACGGTACAATAACTGCTACCCACGCAGGTCAGTAATAAACTGCTACCCACTCAGGTCAGTAATAACCAGTACAATAACTGCTCCCCACGAAGGTCAGTAATAAACAGAATAACTGCTATCCACGCAGGCCAGTAATAAAAAATACAATACCTGCTACCCACTCAGATCAGTAATAAACAGTACAATAACTGCTACCCACACAGGTCAGTAATAAACAGTACTATATCTGCTACCCACACAGATCAGTAATAAACAGTACAACAACTGCTACCCACGCAGGTCAATAATAAACTGCTACCCACTCAGATCAGTAATAAACAGTACAATAACGGCTATCCACACAGTTTATTAATAAACAGTACAATAACTGTGACCCACTTAGATCAGTAATAAACAGTACAATAACTGCAACCCACACAGGTCAGTAATAAACAACATAATAACTGCTACACACACAGGTTAGTAATAAACAACATAATAACTGCTACCCACACAGGTCAGTAATAAACAATATAATAACTGCTACCCACACGGGTCAGTAATAAACAGTACAATAACTGCTGCCCACACAGGTCAGTAATAAACAGTACCATAACAGCTACCCACACAGATCAGTAATAAACAGTACAATGACTGGTACCCACACAGGTCAGTAATAAACTGCTATCCACTCAGGTCAGTAATAAACAGTACTATATCTGCTACCTACACAGTTCAGTAATAAACAGTACAATAACTGCTACCCACGAAGATCAGTAATAAACAGTACAATATCTGCTACCCATACAGGTCAGTAATAAACAGTAAAATAACTGTTACCCACGCAGGTCAGTAATAAACTGCTACACTCTGAGGTCAGTAATAAACAACACAATAACTGCTAACCACTTAGGTCAGTAATACACAGTACAATAACTGCTACCCACACAGGTCAGTATTAAACAGTACAATAACTTTTACCCGCACAGGTCAGTAATAACCAGGACAATAACTGCGACCCACTCAGATCTGTAATACACGGTACAATAACTGCTACCCACGCAGGTCAGTAATAAACTGCTACCCACTCAGGTCAGTAATAACCAGTACAATAACTGCTATCAATGAAGTTCAGGAATAAACAGTACAATAACTGCTACCCACACAGGTCAGTAATAAACAGGACAATAACTTTTACCCGCACAGGTCAGTAATAACCAGGACAATAACTGCGACCCACTCAGATCTGTAATACACGGTACAATAACTGCTACCCACGCAGGTCAGTAATAAACTGCTACCCACTCAGGTCAGTAATAACCAGTACAATAACTGCTCCCCACGAAGGTCAGTAATAAACAGAATAACTGCTATCCACGCAGGCCAGTAATAAAAAATACAATACCTGCTACCCACTCAGATCAGTAATAAACAGTACAATAACTGCTACCCACACAGGTCAGTAATAAACAGTACTATATCTGCTACCCACACAGATCAGTAATAAACAGTACAATAACTGCTACCCACGCAGGTCAATAATAAACTGCTACCCACTCAGATCAGTAATAAACAGTACAATAACGGCTATCCACACAGTTTATTAATAAACAGTACAATAACTGTGACCCACTTAGATCAGTAATAAACAGTACAATAACTGCAACCCACACAGGTCAGTAATAAACAACATAATAACTGCTACACACACAGGTTAGTAATAAACAACATAATAACTGCTACCCACACAGGTCAGTAATAAACAATATAATAACTGCTACCCACACGGGTCAGTAATAAACAGTACAATAACTGCTGCCCACACAGGTCAGTAATAAACAGTACCATAACAGCTACCCACACAGATCAGTAATAAACAGTACAATGACTGGTACCCACACAGGTCAGTAATAAACTGCTATCCACTCAGGTCAGTAATAAACAGTACTATATCTGCTACCTACACAGTTCAGTAATAAACAGTACAATAACTGCTACCCACGAAGATCAGTAATAAACAGTACAATATCTGCTACCCATACAGGTCAGTAATAAACAGTAAAATAACTGTTACCCACGCAGGTCAGTAATAAACTGCTACACTCTGAGGTCAGTAATAAACAACACAATAACTGCTAACCACTTAGGTCAGTAATACACAGTACAATAACTGCTACCCACACAGGTCAGTATTAAACAGTACAATAACTGCTACCCACGCAGGTCAGTAATGAACTGTACAATAACTGCGAACCATGAGGTTCAGTGATAAACTGCTCCCCACTCAGTTCAGTTAAAAACAGGACAATAACTGCTACTCACGCAGGTCAGTAATAAACAGTACAATAACTGCTACTCACGCAGGTCAGTAATAAACTGTACAATAACAGCTACACATGCAGGTCAGTAATAAACTGGACAATGACTGCTACCCACGCAGGTCAGTAATAAACTGTAATAAACTGCTACCCACTCAGATCAGTAATAATCAGTAATAAACTGAAAAAAACTGCTACCCACACAGGTCAGTAATAAACAGTACAATAACTGCGACCCACTCAGATCAATAATAGACAGTACAATAACTGCTACCCTCACAGGTCAGTAATAAACAGTACAATAACTGTTACCCACGCAGGTCAGTAATAAACTGCTACCCACTCAGGTCAGTAATAAACAGTGCAATAACTGATACCCACTCAGGTCAGTAATAAACTGCTACCCACTCAGGTCAGTAATAAACAGTGCAATAACTGCTACCAATGCAAGTCAGTAATAAACAGTACAATAACTGGTACCCACACAGGTCAGTAATAAACAGGACAATAACTGCTACCCACACAGGTCAGTAATAAACAGTACAATAACTGTTACCCAGGCTGGTCAGTAATAAACTGCTACCCACTCAGGTCAGTAATAAACAGGACAATAACTGCTACCCACACAGGTCAGTAATAAACAGTACAATAACTGTTACCCAGGCAGGTCAGTAATAAACTGCTACCCACTCAGGTCAGTAATAACCAGTACAATAACTGCTAACCACGAAGGTCAGTCATAAACAGTACAATAACTGCTACCCACACAGGTCAGTAATAAACAGTACAATAACTGCTACCCACAGGCCAGTAATAAACAGTACAATATCTGCGACCTGCTTAGATCACTAAAAAGCAGTACAATAAATGCTCCCCACACCGATTTGCAATAAAATGCTACCCACGCAGGTTAGTAATAAACTGGTAACCACATAGGTCAGTAATAAACAGTTGAATGACTGCTACCCACACAGGTCAGTAATAAACCGTACAAAATCTGCTATCCAAGCAGTTCGGTAAAAAAATGTATAAAAAACGCTACACACTCACGACATTAATAAACAGTACAATAACTGCTACACGCTCAGGTCAGTAATAAACAGTGCAATAACTGCTACCCACGCAGGTCAGTAATAAACAGTACAATAACTGCTACCCACACAGGTCAGTAATAAACAGGACAATAACTGCGACCCAATCACATCAGTAATAAACAGTACAAAATCTGCTATCCAAGCAGTTCGGTAAAAAAATGTATAAAAAACGCTACACACTCACGACATTAATAAACAGTACAATAACTGCTACACGCTCAGGTCAGTAATAAACAGTGCAATAACTGCTACCCACACAGGTCAGTAATAAACAGGACAATAACTGCGACCCAATCACATCAGTAATAAACAGTACAATAAATGCTCCCCACACAGGTCTGTTATAAACAGTACAATAACTGCTACCCACTCCGATTAGCAATAAACTGCTACACACTCAGATCAGTAATAAACAGTACAATAACTGCTACCCACGCAGGTCAGTAATAAACAGTACAATAACTGCTACCCACGCAGGTAAGTAATAAACTGTAATAAACTGCTACACTCTGAGGTCTGTAATAAACAACACAATAACTGCTACCCACTCAAGGTCTGTAATAAACAGTACAATAACTGCTACCCACTCAGATCAGTAATAAACAGTACAATAAACAGTAACCACACAGGTCAGTAATAAACAATACAATGAACTGCCACCCAATCAGACCAGAAATAAACAGTACAATAACTGCTACCCACACAGGTCAGTAATAACCTGCAACCCTGACAGTTCAGTAATAACAATACAATAGCTGCTACCCACTCATATCAGTTATAAACAGAACAATAACTGCTACCCACACAGGTCAGTAATAAGCAGTACAGTAACTGCTATCCACTCAGATAGGTAATAAACAGTACAATAACGGCTACACACTCAGATAGGTAATAAACAGCACAATAACTGCTGCCCACACAGGTCAGTAATAAACTGTACAATAACGGCTACCCACACAGGTCTATAATAAACAGCACAATAACTGCTGCCCACACAGGTCAGTAATAAACTGTTCAATAACTGTTACCAACACAGGTCAGTAATAAACAGTACAATAACTGCTACCCACACAGGTCAGTAATAACCTGCTACCCAGACAGTTCAGTAATAACAGTACAATAGTTGCTACCCACTCATATCAGTTATAAACAGAACAATAACTGCTACCCACACAGGTCAGTAATAAGCAGTACAGTAACTGCTATCCACTCAGATCAGTAATAAACAGTACAATAAACAGCTACACACTCAGATAAGTAATAAACAGTACAATAACTGCTACCCACTCAGATAGGTAATAAACAGTACAATAACTACTACCCACACAGGTCAGCAATAAACAGCACAATAACTGCTGCCCACACAGGTCAGTAATAAACTGTACAATAACTGTTACCAACACAGGTCAGTAATAAACTGTACAACAACTGCTACCCACACAGGTCAGTAATAAACTGCTACCCAGACAGGTCTGTATTAAACAGTACTATAACTGCTACCCACACAGGTCACTAATAAACAGTACATTAACTGCGATGCAATCAGTTCAGTAATAAACAGTACAATAACTGCTACCCACGTAGGTCAGTAATAAACAGCACGATAACTGCTACCCTATCAGATCAGTAATAAACAGTACAATACCTGCTACCCAAACAGGTCAGTAATAAACAGGAAAATAACTGCTACCCACTCAGATCAGTAATAACCAGGACAATAACTGCCAACCAGAGAGGTCAGTAATAAACAGTGCAATAACCGCTACCCAATCAGATCAGTAATAAACAGTACAATGACTGCTACCCACACAGGTGAGTAATAAACAGAACAATAACTGCTACCCTCTCAGGTCAGTAATAAACAATACATTGACTGCTACCCATGAATGACAGTCATAAACAGTGCAATAACTCGTACCCACGCACGTCAATAATAAACAGTACAATAACTGCTCCCCACACAGGTCAGTAATAAACAGTACAATAACTGTGACCCACTCAGATCAGTAATAAACAGTACAATAACTGCTACCTACACAGGTCAGTAATAAACAGTACAATAACTGCTACTCACACAGGTTAGTAATAAACAGTACAATAACTGCTACCCACTCAGATCAGTAATAAACAGTACAATAAGTGCTACCCACACCGATGAGCAATAAACTGCTACCCACTCAGATCAGTAATAAACACTACATTAACAGCTACACACGCACGTCAGTAATAAACAGCACAATAACTGCTAGCCACACAGGTCAGTAATAAACAGTACAATAACTGCGACCCAATCAGATCAGTAATAACCAGTACAATAACTGCTACCCACACAGATCAGTAATAAACAGTACAGTAACAGCTACACACACAGGTCAGTAATAAACAGTACAAAACTGCTACCCAATCAGATCAGTAATAAACAGTACAATAACTGCTACCTACACAGGTCAGTAATAAACAGTACAATAAGTGCTACTCACACAGGTCAGTAATAAACAGTGCAAGAACTGCTCCCCACTCAGATCAGAAATAAACAGTACAAAATGTGGTACCCACATCGATGAGCAATAAACTGCTACCCACTCAGATCAGTAATAAACACTACAGTAACAGCTACATACGCACGCCAGTAATAAACAGCACAATAACTGCTACCCACACAGGTCAGTAATAAACAGTACAGTAACTGCTACCCACACAGGTCAGTAATAAACAGTACAATAACTGCTACCCACTCAGGTCAGTAATAAACAGCACAATAACTGCTACCCACTCCGATTAGCAATAAACTGCTACCCACTCAGATCAGTAATAAACACTACAGTAACTGCTACCCATGCACGTCAGGAATAAATAGCACAGCAACTGCTACCCACGCAGGACAGAAATAAAAAGTACAATAACTGCGAACCACGCAGATCAGTAATAAACACTACAATAATGGCTACCCACTCAGATCAGTAATAAACAGTACAATAAATGCTACCCACACAGGTCTGTAATACACAGTACAATAACTACTGTGGCTATTACGGAGACATGGCTAGAACAGGGACAGGATTGGCTGTTGCAGGTTCCAGGATTTAAATGTTTTAGTAGGGTCAGAGGTGGGGGTAAAAGAGGGGGAGGTGTGGCATTGCTTGTCAAAGATAGTATTACAGTGGTGGAAAGGACGATGGATGAGGAATTGCCATCTGAGGTAGTTTGGGCTGAGGTTAGGAATAGGAAAGGTGAGGTCACCCTGTTAGGAGTTTTCTACAGGCCTCCTAATAGTCCTAGAATCATTGAAGAAAGGATAGGGAAGGTGATTCAGGAGATGAGTGACAGTAATAGGGTGGTTATTATGGGGGACTTTAACTTTCCTGATATTGATTGGGAAAGCTATAGCTCAAGTTCGTTAGATGGGTCAGTGTTTGTTCAATGTGTGCAGGAGAGTTTCCTGACACAATATGTAGACAGGCCAACAAGAGGTGAGGCCATACTGGATTTGGTTCTGGGTAACGAACCAGGCCAGGTGTTAGAATTAGAGGTAGGTGAGCACTTTGGGGACAGTGACCATAATTCGGTGATTTTTACTCTCGTGATGGAGAGGGATAAGTGTGTACTACAGGGCAAGAGTTATAGCTGGGGTCAGGGAAATTATGATGCGGTGAGGCATGACTTAGGATGTGTGGCTTGGAAAAGTAGACTCCAAGGCAAGAGTGTAAATGATATGTGGAGCTTGTTCAAGGAGCAACTATTGAGTGTCCTTGATAATTATGTACCTGTCAGGCAGGGAGGAAAGGGTCGTGCGAGGGAGCCGTGGTTTAATAAGGAATTGGAATCCCTTGTTAAATGGAAGAGGGCGGCCTATCTCAAGATGAGACGTGAAGGTTCAATAGGGGCGATTGAGAGTTATAGGGTAGCCAGGAAGGACCTGAAGAGAGAGCTAAGAGCAGCAAGGAGGGGACATGAAAGGTCCTTAGTCGGTAGGATTAGGGAAAACCCTAAGGCTTTCTATAGGTATGTTAGGAATAAAAGAATGACTAGGGTAGGAATAGGTCCAGTCAAGGATAGTAGTGGGAAGTTGCGTGTGGAGGCGGAAGAGATTGGGGAGACACTGAATGAATACTTTTCTTCAGTATTTACTCAGGAACAGGGCATTGTCGTCGATGTGAATACTGAGTCACAAATAAGTAGAATGGATGGCTTTGAGGTATGTAGAGAAGAGGTGTTGGAAATCCTGGAAAAGGTGAAAATAGATAAGTCCCCTGGGCCTGATGGCATTTATCCTAGGATTCTCTGGGAAGCAAGGGAGGAGATTGCAGAGCCATTGGTCTTGATTTTTATGTCCTCTTTGTCTACTGGAGTAGTGCCAGAAGACTGGAGGATAGCAAATGTGGTTCCCTTGTTCAAAAAGGGGAGTAGGGATAACCCTAGTAACTATAGGCCGGTGAGTCTCACTTCTGTTGTGGGCAAAGTCTTAGAGAGAATTGTAAGGGATAGGATTTATGCACATCTGAATAGGAATAATGTGATCAAGGATAGTCAGCATGGTTTTGTGAAGGGCAGGTCGTGCCTCACAAACCTTATTGAATTCTTTGAAAAGGTGACGAAGGAGGTTGATGAGGGGAAAACGGTAGATGTGGTATATATGGATTTTAGTAAGGCGTTTGATAAGGTTCCCCATGGTAGGCTACTGCAGAAAATACGGAGATATGGCATTGAGGGTGAGTTGGAGGTGTGGATTAGGAATTGGCTGGATGGAAGAAGACAGAGGGGAGTAGTTGATGGCAAAGTTTCTTCATGGAGTGCCGTCACTAGCGGTGTTCCGCAAGGATCTGTTTTGGGACCATTGCTGTTTGTCATTTTTATAAATGACCTGGAAGAGGGGTTAGAAGGATGGGTGAGCAAGTTTGCGGATGATACGAAAGTCGGAGGAGTTGTTGACAGTGAGGAAGGATGTGGCAGGTTACAGCAGGATATAGAGAAGCTGCAGAGCTGGGCAGAAAGGTGGCAAATGGAATTCAATGTAGCTAAGTGTGAGGTGATTCACTTTGGGAAGAATAACAAAAAGATGGGGTACTGGGCTAATGGTCGGATACTTGGTAGTGTGGATGAGCAGAGGGATCTTGGTGTCCATGTACACAGATTTCTGAAAGTTGCCACCCAGGTAAATAGTGCGGTGAGGAAGGCATATGGCGTACTGGCTTTTATTGGTAGAGGAATTGAGTTCCGGAGTCCTGAGGTCATGATGCAGTTGTATAAGACTCTGGTGCGGCCGCATCTGGAATATTGTGTGCAGTTTTGGTCGCCATACTATAGGAAGGATGTGGAGGCACTGGAACGGGTGCAGAGGAGGTTTACCAGGATGTTGCCTGGTATGGAAGGAAGATCGTATGAGGAAAGACTGAGACACTTGGGGCTGTTTTCATTAGAGAAAAGAAGGTTTAGGGGTGACTTGATTGAGGTGTACAAGATGATTAGGGGGTTAGATAGGGTTGACAGTGTGAACCTTTTCCCGCGTATGGAGTCGGGTATTACAAGGGGGCATAGCTTTAAATTAAGGGGGGGTAGATATAGGACTGAAGTTAGGGGTAGGTTCTTCACTCAGCGAGTCGTAAGTTCATGGAATGCCCTGCCAGTAGCAGTGGTGGACTCTCCCTCTTTATGGGCATTTAAGCGGGCATTGGATAGGTATATGGAGGATAGTGGGTTAGTATAGGTTAGGTGGGCTTGGATCGGCACAACATCGAGGGCCAAAGGGCCTGTACTGCGCTGTATTCTTCTATGTTCTATGTTCTATGTTCTATGTTCTAACTGGTACCCACGCAGGTCTGTAATAAACAGTACAATAACTGCTACCCACACAGGTCAGTAATAAACAGTACAATAAATGCTACCCACACAGGTCTTTAATACACAGTACAATAACTGGTACCCACGCAGGTCTGTAATAAACAGTACAATAAATGCTACCCACGCAGGTCTTTAATACACAGTACAATAACTGCTACCCATGCAGGTCAGTAATAAACAGTACAATAAATGCTACCCACGCAGGTCTGTAATAAACAGTACAATAACTGAGACCCGCTCAGATCAGTAATAAACAGTACCATAACTGCTACCCACACAGGTCAGTAATAAACTGTTCAATAACTGCTACCCACACAGGTCAGTAATAAACAGTACAATAAATGCTACCCACACAGGTCTGTAATAAACAGTACGATAACTGGTACCCAAGCAGGTCTGTAATAAACTGCTACCCACTCAGGTCAGTAATAAACAATACAATAACTGCTACCCACGAACGACAGTAATAAACAGAGCAATAACTGCTGCCCAGACAGATCAGTAATAAACAGTACAGTAACAGCTACACACACAGGTCAGTAATAAACAGTACAAAACTGCTACCCAATCAGATCAGTAATAAACAGTACAATAAGTGCTACTCACACAGGTCAGTAATAAACAGTACAATAACTGCTCCCCACTCAGATCAGTAATAAACAGTACAATAAGTGGTACCCACACTGATGAGCAATAAACTGCTACACACTCAGATCAGTAAAAAACACTACAGTAACAGCTACACACGCACGTCAGTAATAAAAAGCACAATAACTGCTACCCACACAGGTCAGTAATAAACAGTACAATAACTGCTACCCACACAGGTCAGTAATAAACAGTACAATAACTGCTACCCACTCAGGTCAGTAATAAACACTACATTATCTGCTACCCACTCAGATCAGTAATAAACTGTACAATAACTGCTACCCACTCAGATCAGTAATAAACTCTACAGTAACTGCTACCCATGCACGTCAGGAATAAATAACACAGCAACTGCTACCCACGCAGGACAGTAATAAAAATACAATACCTGCTCCCCACACAGATCAGTAATAAACACTACAATAACGGCTACCCACTCAGATCAGTAATAAACAATAAAATAAATGCTACACACACAGGTCTGTAATACACAGTACAATAACTGGTACCCACGCAGGTCAGTAATAAACAGTGCAATAACCGCTACCAACACAAGTCAGTAATAAACAGTACAATAAATGCTACCCACACAGGTCTGTAATACACAGTACAATAACTGGTACCCAAGCAGGTCTGTAATACACAGTACAATAACTGAGACCCGCTCACATCAGTAATAAACAGTACAATAACTGCTACCCACACAGGTCAGTAATAAACTGTTCAATAACTGCGACGCACTCAGATCAGTAATAAACAGTACAATAATTGCAACCTACACAGGTCAGTAGTAAGCAGTACGATAACTGCCACCCATTCAGGTCTGTCATAAACTGTACATTATCTGCTACCCACTCAGATCAGTAATAAACTGTTCAATAACTGCTACCCACACAGGTCAGTAATAAACAGTACAATAAATGCTACCCACACAGGTCTGTAATAAACAGTACAATAACTGGTACCCAAGCAGGTCTGTAATAAACTGCTACCCACTCAGGTCAGTAACAAACAACACAATAACTGCTACCCACACAGGTCAGTATTAAACAGTACAATAACTGCTACCCACGCAGGTCAGTAATGAACTGTACAATAACTGCTACCTACTCAGATCAGTTATAAACAGTACATTAACAGCTATCCACACATGTCAGTTATAAACAGTACAATAACTGCGACCCATAATGACTGATACCCACGCAGGTCTTTAATAAACAGTCCAATAACTGCTGCCCAGACAGGTCAGTAATAAACAGTACAATAACTGCTACCCACACAGGTCAGTAATAAACAGTAAAATACCTGATACCCACACATATCAGTAATAAACAGTACAATAACTGCTACCCAGACAGGTCAGTAATAAACGATGCAATAACTGCTACCCACTCAGATCAGTAATAAACAGTACAATAACTGCTACCCACGCAGGTAAGTAATAAACTGTAATAAACTGCTTCACTCTGAGGTCTGTAATAAACAACACAATAACTGCTACCCACTCAAGGTCTGTAATAAACAGTACAATAACTGCTACCCACTCAGATCAGTAATAAACAGTACAATAAACAGTAACCACACAGGTCAGTAATAAACAATACAATGAACTGCTACCCAATCAGATCAGAAATAAACAGTACAATAACTGCTACCCACACAGGTCAGTAATAACCTGCTACCCAGACAGTTCAGTAATAACAGTACAATAGCTGCTACCCACTCATATCAGTTATAAACAGAACAATAACTGCTACCCACACAGGTCAGTAATAAGCAGTACAGTAACTGCTATCCACTCAGATCAGTAATAAACAGTACAATAAACAGCTACACACTCAGATAAGTAATAAACAGTACAATAACTGCTACCAACACAGGTCAGTAATAAACAGTACAATAACGGCTACCCACACAGGTCTATAATAAACAGCACAATAACTGCTGCCCACACAGGTCAGTAATAAACTGTACAATAACTGTTACCAACACAGGTCAGTAATAAACAGGACAATAACTGCTACCCACACAGGTCAGTAATAAACTGCTACCCAGACAGGTCAGTATAAACAGTACCATAACTGCTACCCACACAGGTCACTAATAAACAGTACATTAACTGCGACGCAATCAGTTCTGTACTAAACAGTACAATAACTGCTACCCACTCAGGTCAGTAATAAACAGCACGATAACTGCTACCCTATCAGATCAGTAATAAACAGTACAATACCTGCTATCCACACAGGTCAGTAATAAACAGGAAAATAACTGCTACCCACTCAGATCAGTAATAACCAGGACAATAACTGCCAACCAGAGAGGTCAGTAATAAACAGTGCAATAACTGCTACCCAATCAGATCAGTAATAAACAGTACAATGACTGCTACCCACACAGGTGAGTAATAAACAGAACAATAACTGCTACCCACTCAGGTCAGTAATAAACAATACATTGACTGCTACCCATGAATGACAGTCATAAACAGTGCAATAACTCGTACCCACGCACGTCAGTAATAAACAGTACAATAACTGCTCCCCACACAGGTCAGTAATAAACAGTACAATAACTGTGACCCACTCAGATCAGTAATAAACAGTACAATAACTGCTACCTACACAGGTCAGTAATAAACAGTACAATAAATGCTACTCACACAGGTCAGTCATAAACAGTACAATAACTGCTACCCACTCAGATCAGTAATAAACAGTACAATAAGTGCTACCCACACCGATGAGCAATAAACTGCTACCCACTCAGATCAGTAGTAAACGTTACATTAACAGCTACACACGCACGTCAGTAATAAACAGTACAATAACTGCTACTCACACAGGTCAGTCATAAACAGTACAATAACTGCTACCCACTCAGATCAGTAATAAACAGTACAATAAGTGCTACCCACACCGATGAGCAATAAACTGCTACCCACTCAGATCAGTAGTAAACGTTACATTAACAGCTACACACGCACGTCAGTAATAAACAGTACGATAACTGCCACCCATTCAGGTCTGTCATAAACAATACATTATCTGCTACCAACTCAGATCAGTAATAAACAGTACAATAACTGCTACCCACACAGGTCAGTAATAAACAGTACAATAAATGCTACCCACACAGGTCTGTAATAAACAGTACAATAACTGGTACCCAAGCAGGTCTGTAATAAACTGCTACCCACTCAGGTCAGTAATAAACAATACAATAACTGCTACCCACAAATGACAGTAATAAACAGTGCAATAACTGCTGCCCAGACAGATCAGTAATAAACAGTACAGTAAAAGCTACACACACAGGTCAGTAATAAACAATACAATGAACTGCTACCTAATCAGATCAGAAATAAACAGTACAATAACTGCTACCCACACAGGTCAGTAATAACCTGCTACCCAGACAGTTCAGTAATAACAGTACAATAGTTGCTACCCACTCATATCAGTTATAAACAGAACAATAACTGCTACCCACACAGGTCAGTAATAAGCAGTACAGTAACTGCTATCCACTCAGATCAGTAATAAACAGTACAATAAACAGCTACACACTCAGATAAGTAATAAACAGTACAATAACTGCTAACCACTCAGATAGGTAATAAACAGTACAATAACTGCTACCCACACAGGTCAGCAATAAACAGCACAATAACTGCTGCCCACACAGGTCAGTAATAAACTGTACAATAACTGTTACCAACACAGGTCAGTAATAAACAGGACAATAACTGCTACCCACACCGGTCAGTAATAAACTGCTACCCAGACAGGCCTGTATTAAACAGTACCATAACTGCTACCCACACAGGTCACTAATAAACAGTACATTAACTGTGACGCAATCAGTTCAGTAATAAACAGTACAATAACTACTACCCACGTAGGTCAGTAATAAACAGCACGATAACTGCTACCCTATCAGATCAGTAATAAACAGTACAATACCTGCCAACCAGAGAGGTCAGTAATAAACAGTGCAATAACTGCTACCCAATCAGATCAGTAATAAACAGTACAATGACTGCTACCCACACAGGTGAGTAATAAACAGGAAAATAACTGCTACCCACTCAGATCAGTAATAACCAGGACAATAACTGCCAACCAGAGAGGTCAGTAATAAACAGTGCAATAACTGCTACCCAATCAGATCAGTAATAAACAGTACAATGACTGCTACCCACACAGGTGAGTAATAAACATAACAATAACTGCTACCCACTCAGGTCAGTAATAAACAATACATTGACTGCTACCCATGAATGACAGTCATAAACAGTGCAATAACTCGTACCCACGCACGTCAATAATAAACAGTACAATAACTGCGCCCCACACAGGTCAGTAATAAACAGTACAATAACTGTGACCCACTCAGATCAGTAATAAACAGTACAATAACTGCTACCTACACAGGTCAGTAATAAACAGTACAATAACTGCTACTCACACAGGTCAGTAATAAACAGTACAATAACTGCTACCCACTCAGATCAGTAATAAACAGTACAATAAGTGCTACCCACACCGATGAGCAATAAACTGCTACCCACTCAAATCTGTAATAAACACTACATTAACAGCTATACACGCACGTCAGTAATAAACAGCACAATAACTGCTACCCACACAGGTCAGTAATAAACAGTACAATAACTGCGACCCAATCAGATCAGTAATAACCAGTACAATAACTGATACCCACACAGATCAGTAATAAACAGTACAGTAACAGCTACACACACAGGTCAGTAATAAACAGTACAATAACTGCTACCCACTCAGATCAGTAATAAACAGTACAATAAGTGCTACCCACACCGATGAGCAATAAACTGCTACCCACTCAGATCAGTAATAAACACTACATTAACAGCTATACACGCACATCAGTAATAAACAGCACAATAACTGCTACCCACACAGGTCAGTAATAAACAGTACAATAACTGCGACCCAATCAGATCAGTAATAACCTGTACAATAACTGATACCCACACAGATCAGTAATAAACAGTACAGTAACAGCTACACACACAGGTCAGTAATAAACAGTACAAAACTGCTACCCATTCAGATCAGTAATAAACAGTACAATAAGTGCTACTCACACAGGTCAGTAATAAACAGTGCAATAACTGCTCCCCACTCAGATCAGAAATAAACAGTACAAAATGTGGTACCCACACCGATGAGCAATAAACTGCTACCCACTCAGATCAGTAATAAACACTACAGTAACAGCTACACACGCACGTCAGTAATAAACAGTACAGTAACTGCTACCCACACAGGTCAGTAATAATCAGTACAATAACTGCTACCCACTCAGGTCAGTAATAAACACTACATTATCTGCTACCCACTCAGATCAGAAATAAACTGTACAATAACTGCTACCCACTCAGATCAGTAATAAACTCTACAGTAACTGCTACCCATGCACGTCAGGAATAAATAACACAGCAACTGCTACCCACGCAGGACAGTAATAAAAATACAATACCTGCTACCCACACAGATCAGTAATAAACACTACAATAACGGCTACCCACTCAGATCAGTAATAAACAGTACAATAAATGCTACCCACACAGGTCTGTAATACACAGTACAATAACTGGTACCCACGCAGGTCTGTAATAAACAGTACAATAACTGCTACCCACACAGGTCAGTAATAAACTGTTCAATAACGGCTACCCACTCAGATCAGTAATAAACAGTACAATAAATGCTACCCACACAGGTCAGTAATAACCTGCTACCCAGACAGTTCAGTAATAACAGTACAATAGTTGCTACCCACTCATATCAGTTATAAACAGAACAATAACTGCTACCCACACAGGTCAGTAATAAGCAGTACAGTAACTGCTATCCACTCAGATCAGTAATAAACAGTACAATAAACAGCTACACACTCAGATAAGTAATAAACAGTACAATAACTGCTAACCACTCAGATAGGTAATAAACAGTACAATAACTGCTACCCACACAGGTCAGCAATAAACAGCACAATAACTGCTGCCCACACAGGTCAGTAATAAACTGTACAATAACTGTTACCAACACAGGTCAGCAATAAACAGGACAATAACTGCTACCCACACCGGTCAGTAATAAACTGCTACCCAGACAGGTCTGTATTAAACAGTACCATAACTGCTACCCACACAGGTCACTAATAAACAGTACATTAACTGTGACGCAATCAGTTCAGTAATAAACAGTACAATAACTACTACCCACGTAGGTCAGTAATAAACAGCACGATAACTGCTACCCTATCAGATCAGTAATAAACAGTACAATACCTGCCAACCAGAGAGGTCAGTAATAAACAGTGCAATAACTGCTACCCAATCAGATCAGTAATAAACAGTACAATGACTGCTACCCACACAGGTGAGTAATAAACAGGAAAATAACTGCTACCCACTCAGATCAGTAATAACCAGGACAATAACTGCCAACCAGAGAGGTCAGTAATAAACAGTGCAATAACTGCTACCCAATCAGATCAGTAATAAACAGTACAATGACTGCTACCCACACAGGTGAGTAATAAACATAACAATAACTGCTACCCACTCAGGTCAGTAATAAACAATACATTGACTGCTACCCATGAATGACAGTCATAAACAGTGCAATAACTCGTACCCACGCACGTCAATAATAAACAGTACAATAACTGCGCCCCACACAGGTCAGTAATAAACAGTACAATAACTGTGACCCACTCAGATCAGTAATAAACAGTACAATAACTGCTACCTACACAGGTCAGTAATAAACAGTACAATAACTGCTACCCACTCAGATCAGTAATAAACAGTACAATAAGTGATACCCACACCGATGAGCAATAAACTGCTACCCACTCAGATCAGTAATAAACACTACATTAACAGCTATACACGCACGTCAGTAATAAACAGCACAATAACTGCTACCCACACAGGCCAGTAATAAACAGTACAATAACTGCGACCCAATCAGATCAGTAATAACCAGTACAATAACTGATACCCACACAGATCAGTAATAAACAGTACAGTAAAAGCTACACACACAGGTCAGTAATAAACAGTACAAAACTGCTACCCAATCAGATCAGTAATAAACAGTACAATAAGTGCTACTCACACAGGTCAGTAATAAACAGTGCAATAACTGCTCCCCACTCAGATCAGAAATAAACAGTACAAAATGTGGTACCCACACCGATGAGCAATAAACTGCTACCCACTCAGATCAGTAATAAACACTACAGTAACAGCTACACACGCACTTCAGTAATAAACAGTACAGTAACTGCTACCCACACAGGTCAGTAATAATCAGTACAATAACTGCTACCCACTCAGGTCAGTAATAAACACTACATTATCTGCTACCCACTCAGATCAGTAATACACTGTACAATAACTGCTACCCACTCAGATCAGTAATAAACTCTACAGTAACTGCTACCCATGCACGTCAGGAATAAATAACACAGCAACTGCTACCCACGCAGGACAGTAATAAAAATACAATACCTGCTACCCACACAGATCAGTAATAAACACTACAATAACGGCTACCCACTCAGATCAGTAATAAACAGTACAATAAATGCTACCCACGCAGGTCTGTAATACACAGTACAATAACTGCTACCCACACAGGTCAGTAATAAACTGTTCAATAACGGCTACCCACTCAGATAAGTAATAAACAGTACAATAAATACTACTCACACAGGTCTGTAATACACAGTACAATAACTGGAACCCACGCAGGTCTGTAATAAACAGTACAATAACTGCTACCCACACAGGTCAGTATTAACTGTTCAATAACGGCTACCCACTCAGATAAGTAATAAACAGTACAATAAATACTACTCACACAGGTCTGTAATAAACAGTACAATAACTGCTACCAACACAAGTCAGTAATAAACAGTACAATAAATGCTACCCACACAGGTCTGTAATACACAGTACAATAACTGCTACCCACACAGGTCAGTAATAAACAGCACAAATACTGATACCCACACAGGTCAGTAATAAACAGTACAATAACTGCTACCCACACAGGTCAGTAATAAACTGTACAATAACTGCTACCCACTCAGATCAGTAATAAACAGTACAATAAATGCTACCCACACAGGTCAGTAATAAACTGTTCAATAACGGCTACCCACTCAGATCAGTAATAAACAGTACAATAACTGCTACCCACACAGGTCAGTAAGAAACAGTACAATAACTGCTACCCACACAGGTCAGTAATAAACTGTTCAATAACCGCTACCCACTCAGATCAGTAATAAACAGTACAATAAATGCTACCCACACAGGTCTGTAATACACAGTACAATAACTGGTACCCACGCAGGTCTGTAATAAACAGTACAATAACTGCTACCCACACAGGTCAGTAATAAACAGTACAATAACGGCTACCCACTCAGATCAGTAATAAACAGTACAATAACTGCTACCCACACAGGTCAGTAATAAACAGTACAATAACGGCTACCCACTCAGATCAGTAATAAACAGTACAATAACTGCTACCCACGCAGGTCAGTAATAAACAGTACAATAAATGCTACCCACTCAGATCAGTAATAAACAGTACAATAACTGCTACCCACACAGGTCAGTAATAAACAGTACAATAAATGCTACCCACTCAGATCAGTAATAAACAGTACAATAACTGCTACCCACACAGGTCAGTAATAAACAGTACAATAAATGCTACCCACGCAGATCTGTAATAAACAGTACATTATCGGCTACCCACTCAGTACAGTAATAAACAGTACAATAACTGCTACCCACACAGGTCAGTAATAAACAGTACAATAAATGCTACCCACACAGGTCTGTAATAAACAGTACAATAAATGCTACCCACACAGGTCAGTAATAAACAGTGCAATAACTGCTCCCCACTCAGATCAGAAATAAACAGTACAAAATGTGGTACCCACACCGATGAGCAATAAACTGCTACCCACTCAGATCAGTAATAAACACTACAGTAACAGCTACACACGCACGTCAGTAATAAACAGTACAGTAACTGCTACCCACACAGGTCAGTAATAATCAGTACAATAACTGCTACCCACTCAGGTCAGTAATAAACACTACATTATCTGCTACCCACTCAGATCAGTAATACACTGTACAATAACTGCTACCCACTCAGATCAGTAATAAACTCTACAGTAACTGCTACCCATGCACGTCAGGAATAAATAACACAGCAACTGCTACCCACGCAGGACAGTAATAAAAATACAATACCTGCTACCCACACAGATCAGTAATAAACACTACAATAACGGCTACCCACTCAGATCAGTAATAAACAGTACAATAAATGCTACCCACACAGGTCTGTAATACACAGTACAATAACTGGTACCCACGCAGGTCTGTAATAAACAGTACAATAACTGCTACCCACACAGGTCAGTAATAAACTGTTCAATAACGGCTACCCACTCAGATAAGTAATAAACAGTACAATAAATACTACTCACACAGGTCTGTAATACACAGTACAATAACTGGAACCCACGCAGGTCTGTAATAAACAGTACAATAACTGCTACCCACACAGGTCAGTATTAACTGTTCAATAACGGCTACCCACTCAGATAAGTAATAAACAGTACAATAAATACTACTCACACAGGTCTGTAATAAACAGTACAATAACTGCTACCAACACAAGTCAGTAATAAACAGTACAATAAATGCTACCCACACAGGTCTGTAATACACAGTACAATAACTGCTACCCACACAGGTCAGTAATAAACAGCACAAATACTGATACCCACACAGGTCAGTAATAAACAGTACAATAACTGCTACCCACACAGGTCAGTAATAAACTGTACAATAACTGCTACCCACTCAGATCAGTAATAAACAGTACAATAAATGCTACCCACACAGGTCAGTAATAAACTGTTCAATAACGGCTACCCACTCAGATCAGTAATAAACAGTACAATAACTGCTACCCACACAGGTCAGTAATAAACAGTACAATAACTGCTACCCACACAGGTCAGTAATAAACTGTTCAATAACCGCTACCCACTCAGATCAGTAATAAACAGTACAATAACTGCTACCCACACAGGTCAGTAATAAACAGTACAATAACGGCTACCCACTCAGATCAGTAATAAACAGTACAATAACTGCTACCCACGCAGGTCAGTAATAAACAGTACAATAAATGCTACCCACTCAGATCAGTAATAAACAGTACAATAACTGCTACCCACACAGGTCAGTAATAAACAGTACAATAAATGCTACCCACTCAGATCAGTAATAAACAGTACAATAACCGCTACCCACACAGGTCAGTAATAAACAGTACAATAAATGCTACCCACTCAGATCAGTAATAAACAGTACAATAACTGCTACCCACACAGGTCTGTAATACACAGTACAATAACTGCTACCCACGCAGATCTGTAATAAACAGTACATTATCGGCTACCCACTCAGTACAGTAATAAACAGTACAATAACTGCTACCCACACAGGTCTGTAATAAACAGTACAATAACTGGTACCCAAGCAGGTCTGTAATAAACTGCTACCCACTCAGGTCAGTAATAAACAATACAATAACTGCTACCCACAAATGACAGTAATAAACAGTGCAATAACTGCTGCCCAGACAGATCAGTAATAAACAGTACAGTAAAAGCTACACACACAGGTCAGTAATAAACAATACAATAACTGCTACCCACTCAGGTCAGTAATACACAGTACAATAACTGCTACCCACTCAGGTCAGTAATACACAGTACAAGAACTGCTACCCACACAGGTCATTATTAAACAGTACAATAACTGCTACCCACTCAGGTCAGTAACAAACAACACAATAAGTGCAACCTACTCAGATCAGTAATAAACAGTACAGTAACAGCTATCCACACATGTCAGTAATAAACAGTACAATAACTGCGACCCATAATGACTGCTACCCATGCAGGTCATTAATAAACAGTCCAATAACTGCTGCCCAGACAGGTCAACAATAAACAGTACAATAACTGCTACCCAGACAGGTCAGTAATAAACAGTAAAATACCTGATACCCACACATATCAGTAATAAACAGTACAATAACTGCTACCCAGACAGGTCAGTAATAAACGGTGCAATAACTGCTTCCCACTCAGATCAGTAATAAACAGTACAATAACTGCTACCCACGCAGGTAAGTAATAAACTGTAATAAACTGCTACACTCTGAGGTCTGTAATAAACAACACAATAACTGCTACCCACTCAAGGTCTGTAATAAACTGTACAATAACTGCTACCCACTCAGATAGGTAATAAACAGTACAATAACTGCTACCAACACAGGTCAGTAATAAACAGTACAATAACGGCTACCCACACAGGTCAGCAATAAACAGCACAATAACTGCTGCCCACACAGGTCAGTAATAAACTGTACAATAACTGTTACCAACACAGGTCAGTAATAAACAGGACAATAACTGCTACCCACACAGATCAGTAATAAACTGCTACCCAGACAGGTCAGTATTAAACAGTACCATAACTGCTACCCACACAGGTCACTTATAACCAGTACATTAACTACGACGCAATTTGTTCAGTAATAAACAGTACAAGAATTGCTACCCACGTAGGTCAGTAATAAACAGCACGATAACTGCTACCCTATCAGATCAGTAATAAACAGTACAATACCTTACTACCCACACAGGTCAGTAATAAACAGGAAAATAACTGCTACCCACTCAGATCAGTAATAACCAGGACAATAACTGCCAACCAGAGAGGTCAGTAATAAACAGTGCAATAACTGCTACCCAATCAGATCAGTAATAAACAGTACAATAACTGCTACCTACTCAGGTCAGTAATAAACAGTACAATAACTGTGACCCACTCAGATCAGTAATAAACAGTACAATAACTGCTCCCCACACAGGTCAGTAATAAACAGTACAATAACTGTGACCCACTCAGATCAGTAATAAACAGTACAATAACTGCTACCTACACAGGTCAGTAATAAACAGTACAATAACTGCTACTCACACAGGTCAGTAATAAACAGTACAATAACTGCTACCCACTCAGATCAGTAATAAACAGTACAATAAGTGCTACCCACACCGATGAGCAATAAACTGCTACCCACTCAGATCAGTAATAAACGCTACATTAACAGCTACACACGCACGTCAGTAATAAACAGCACAATAACTGCTACACACACAGCTCAGTAATAAACAGTACAATAACTGCGACCCAATCAGATCAGTAATAACCAGTACAATAACTTCTACCCACACAGATCAGTAATAAACAGTACAGAAACAGCTACACACACAGGTCAGTAATAAACAGTACAAAACTGCTACCCAATCAGATCAGTAATAAACAGTACAATAAGTGCTACTCACACAGGTCAGTAATAAACAGTGCAATAACTGCTCCCCACTCAGATCAGTAATAAACAGTACAAAATGTGGTAGCCACACCGATGAGCAATAAACTGCTACCCACTCAGATCAGTAATAAACACTACAGTAACAGCTACACACGCACGTCAGTAATAAACAGCACAATAACTGCTACCCACGCAGGACAGTAATAAAATGTACAATAACTGCGAACCACGCAGATCAGTAATAAACACTACAATAACGGCTACCCACTCAGATCAGTAATAAACAGTACAATAAATGCTACCCACACAGGTCTGTAATACACAGTACAATAACTGGTACCCACACAGGTCAGTAATAAACAGTACAATAAATTCTACCCACACAGGTCTGTAATAAACAGTACAATAACTGAGACCCGCTCAGATCAGTAATAAACAGTACCATAACTGCTACCCACACAGGTCAGTAATAAACTGTTAAATAACTGCTACCCACACATGTCAGTAATAAACAGTACAATAAATGCTACCCACACAGGTCTGTAATAAACAGTACAATAACTGGTACCCAAGCAGGTCTGTAATAAACTGCTACCCACTCAGGTCAGTAATAAACAATACAATAACTGCAACCCACAAACGACAGTAATAAACAGTGCAATAACTGCTGCCCAGACAGATCAGTAATAAACAGTACAGTAACAGCTACACACACAGGTCAGTAATAAACAGTACAAAACTGCTACCCAATCAGATCAGTAATAAACAGTACAATCAGTGCTACTCACTCAGGACAGTAATAAACAGTACAGTAACTGCTACACACTCAGGTCTGCAATAAACTCTGCAATAACTGCCACCCATTCAGGTCTGTCATAAACAGTACATTGTCTGCCTCCCACTCAGATCAGTAATAAACAGTACAATAACTGCTACCCACACAGGTCAGTAATAAATAGTACAATAAATGCTACCCACACAGGTCTGTAATAAACAGTACAATAACTGGTACCCAAGCAGGTCTGTAATAAACAGCTACCCATGCAGGTCAGTAATACACAGTACAATAACTGCTACCCACACAGGTCAGTATTAAACAGTACAATAACTGCTACCCAAGCAGGTCTGTAATAAACTGCTACCCACTCAGGTCAGTAATAAACAAATCAATAACTGCTACCCACAAACGACAGGAATAAACAGTGCAATAACTGTTACCCACGCACGTCAGGAATAAACTGTACAATATCTGCTTCCCACACTGGTCAGTAATAAACAGTACAATAACTGCTACCTACTCAGATCCGTAATAAACAGTACATTAACAGCTATCCACACTGGTCAGTGATAAACAGTACAATAACTGCGACCCATAATGACTGATACCCATGCAGTTCATTAATAAACAGTCCAATAACTGCTGCCCAGATAGGTCAATAATAAACAGTACAATAACTGCTGCCCACACAGGTCAGTAATAAACAGTAAAATACCTGATACCCACACAGATCAGTAATAAACAGTACAATAACTGCTACCCAGACAGGTCAGAAATAAACTGTGCAATAAATGCTACCCACTCAGATCAGTAAAAAACAGTACAATAACTGCTACCCACGCAGGTCAGTAATAAACTGCTACCCACTCAGGTCAGTAACAAACAATACAGTAACTGGTACCCACGAACGACAGTAATAAACAGTGCAATAACTGCGAACAATGAACGATAGTAATAAACAGTGCAATAACTGCTACCCACGCACGTCAGTAATAAACAGTGAAATAACTGCAACCCACTCTGATCTGTAATAAACAGTACAATAACTGCTACCCACACAGGTCAGTAATAAACAGTACAATAACTGCTACCCACACAGGTCAGTAATAAACAGTACAATAACTGCTACCCACACAGGTCAGTAATAAACAGTAAAATACCTGATACCCACTCAGATCAGTAATAAACAGTACAATAACTGCTACCCAGACAGGTCAGTAATAAACAGTACAATAACTGCTACCCACACAGGTCAGTAATAAACAGTAAAATACCTGATACCCACTCAGATCAGTAATAAACAGTACAATAACTGCTACCCAGACAGGTCAGTAATAAACAGTACAATAACTGCAACCCACTCAGATCAGTAATAAACATGACAATAACTGCTACCCACGCAGGTCAGTAATAAACAGTACAATAACTGCGACCCACTCAGATCAGTAATAAACAGTTCATTAACTGCTACCAACGCAGGCCAGTAATAAACTGTGCAATAAATGCTACCCACTCAGATCAGTAAAAAACAGTACAATAACTGCTACCCACGCAGGTCAGTAATAAACTGCTACCCACTCAGGTCAGTAACAAACAATACAGTAACTTGTACCCACGAACGACAGTAATAAACAGTGCAATAACTGCGAACCATGAACGACAGTAATAAACAGTGCAATAACTGCTACCCACGCACGTCAGTAATAAACAGTGAAATAACTGCAACCCACTCTGATCAGTAATAAACAGTACAATAACTGCTACCCACACAGGTCAGTAATAAACAGTACAATAACTGCTGCCCAGACAGGTCAGTAATAAACAGTACAATAACTGCTACCCACACAGGTCAGTAATAAACAGTAAAATACCTGATACCCACTCAGATCAGTAATAAACAGTACAATAACTGCTACCCAGACAGGTCAGTAATAAACAGTACAATAACTGCTACCCACACAGGTCAGTAATAAACAGTAAAATACCTGATACCCACTCAGATCAGTAATAAACAGTACAATAACTGCTACCCAGACAGGTCAGTAATAAACAGTGCAATAACTGCTACCCAATCAGATCAGTAATAAACAGTGCAATGACTGCTACCCACACACTTCAGTAATTAAGGATACAATAACTGCTACCCACTCAGGTCAGTGATAAACAGTACAATAACTGCGACCCAATCAGATCAGTAATAAATAGTACATTAAGTCCTACCCACACAGGTCAGTAATAAACAGTACAGTAATAGCTACCCACACAGGTCAGAAATAAACAGTACAATAACTGCGACCCACTCAGATCAGTAATAAACAGTTCAATAACTGAGACTCACTCAGATCAATAATAAACAGTAGAATAACTTCAAAGTTTTTGTGAAGATTTGTAGCTCGGGTGCTCATTGTTGTGGTTCTGTTCGCCGAGCTGGAAGTTTTTGTTGCAAACGTTTCGTCCCCTGGCTAGGCTACATCATCAGTGCTTGGGAGCCTCCTGCGAAGCGCTTCTGTGGTGTTTCCTCCGGTGTTTATAGTGGTCTGTCCCTGCCGCTTCCGGTTGTCAGTTTCAGCTGTCCGCTGTAGTGGTTCGTATATTGGGTCCAGGTCGATGTGTTTCTTGATGGAGTTTGTGGATGAGTGCCATGCCTCTAGGAATTCCCTGGCTGTTCTCTGTCTGGCTTGCCCTATGATAGTAGTGTTGTCCCAGTCGAATTCATGTTGCTTGTTGTCTGCGTGTGTGGCTACTAGGGATAGCTGGTCGTGTCGTATTGTGGCTAGTTGATGTTCATGTATGCGGATCGTTATGTGTCTTCCTGTTTGTCCTATATAGTGTTTAGTGCAGTCCTTGCATGGGATTTTTTACATAACTGCTACCCACTCAAATCAGTAATAAACAGTACAATAACTGCGACCCACGAAGGTCAGTCATAAACAGTACAATAACTGAGACTCACTCAGATCAGTAATAAACAGTGCAATAACTGCTACCTACTCAGATCAGCAAAACACAGTACAATAACTTCTACCCACACCGATGAGCAATAAACTGCTCCCAACTCAGATCAGTTATAAACACGACAGTAACAGCTACCCACGCACGTCAGTAATAAACAGCACAATAACTGCTACCCACACAGATCAGTAATAAACAGTACAATAACTGCTACCCACTCAGGTCAGTAATAAACACTACATTATCTGCTACCCACTCAGATCAGTAATAAACACTACATTATCTGCTACCCACTCAGTCCAGTTATAAACACAACAGTAACTGCTACCCACGCACGTCATTAATAAATAGCAAAGCAACTGCTACCCATGCAAGACAGTAATAAATAGTACAATAAGTGCGACCCAGGCAGATCAGTAATAAACAGTACAATAACTGCTACCCACGCAGGTCAGTAATAAACAGTACAATAACTGAGACCCACTCAGATGAGTAATAAACAGCACAATAACTGCTACCCACTCAGATCAGTAATAAACAGAACAATAACTGCTACCCACACAGGTCAGCATTAAACAGTACAATACCTGCGACCCACTCAGATCAGTAATAAACAGTACAATAACTGCTTACCACACAGGTCAGTAATAAACAGTACAATAAATGCTACCCACTCAGATCAGTAAAAAACAGAACAATAACTGCTACCCACGAAGGTCAGTAATAAACTGCTACCCACTCAGGTCAGTAACAAACAATGCAGTAACTGCGACCCACGAACGACAGTAATAAACAGTACAATATCTGCGACCCACTCAGATCAGTAAAAAACAGTTCATTAACTGCTACCAACGCAGGTCAGTAATAAACAGTGCAATAAATGCTACCCACTCCGATCAGTAAAAAAACAGTACAAAAATGCTACCCACACAGGTCAGTAATAAACTGCAACCCACTCAGGTCAGTAACATCAATACAGTAACTGCTACCCACGCACGTCAGTAATAAACAGTAAACTAACTGCTCCCCACATAGGTCAGTGATAAACAGTACAATAACTGCTACCCACGCAGGTCAGTAATAAACAGTACAATAACTGAGACCCACTCAGATCAGTAATAAACAGCACAATAACTGCTACCCACTCAGATCAGTAATATACAGAACAATAACTGCTACCCACACAGGTCAGCATTAAACAGTACAATAACTGCGACCCACTCAGATCAGTAATAAACAGAACAATAACTGCTACCCACACAGGTCAGCATTAAACAGTACAATAACTGCGACCCACTCAGATCAGTAATAAACAGTACAATAAATGCTACCCACTCAGATCAGTAAAAAACAATACAGTAACTGCTACCCATGAACGACAGTAATAAACAGTACAATAACTGCTACCCACGCACGTCAGTAATAAACAGTAAACTAACTGCTCCCCACACAGGTCAGTAATAAACAGTACAATAACTGCTACCCACGAAGGTCAGTAATAAACTGCTACCCACTCAGGTCAGTAACAAACAATACAGTAACTGCTACCCATGAACGACAGTAATAAACAGTACAATAACTGCTACCCACGCACGTCAGTAATAAACAGTAAACTAACTGCTCCCCACACAGGTCAGTAATAAACAGTACAATAACTGCTACCCACACAGGTCAGTAATAAACAGTACAATAAATGCTAGCCACACAGGTCTGTAATAAACAGTACAATAACTGCTACACACGCAGGTCAGTAATAAACTGCTACCCACTCAAGTCAGTAATAAACAATACAATAACTGCTACCCACGCACGTCAGTAACAAACAGCACAGAAACTACTACCCACGCAGGTCAGTAATAAACAGTACAATAATTGCTACCCACTCAGATCCGTAATAAACAGTACAATAACTGCTACCCACACAGGTCAGTAATAAACAGTACAATACCTGCAATCCATGCAGATCAGTGATAAACACTACAGTAACTGCTACCCACTCAGATCAGTAATAAACACTACAGTAACTGCTACCCACGCACGTCAGTAACAAACAGCACAGCAACTGCTACCCACACAGGTCAGTAATAAACAGTACAATACCCGCGACCCACTCAGGTCAGTAATAAGCAGTACAATAACTGCGACTCACGCTAGTCAGTAATAAACAGTGCTATAACTGCTACCCATGCAGGTCAGTAAAAAACTGCTTCCCAGACTGGTCAGTAGCAAACAGTACGATAACCGCTACCCATGCTGGTCAGTAATAAAAGTACAATAACTGCTACCCTCTCAGATCAGTAATAAACAGTCCAATACCTGCTGCCCAGACAGGTCAGTAATAAACAGTACAATAACTGCTACCCACACAGGTCAGTAATAAACATTAAAATACCTGATACCCAATCAGAACAGTAATAAACAGTGCAATGACTGCTACCCACACACGTCAGTAATAAACAGTACAATAACTGCGACCCAATCAGATCAGTAATAAATAGTACAATAACTGCTACCCACAAAGGTCAGTAATAAACAGTACAATAACTGCGACCCAATCAGATCAGTAATAAATAGTACAAAAACTGCTACCCACACAGGTCAGTAATAAACAGTACAGTAACAGCTACCCACACAGGTCAGTAATAAACAGTACAATAACTGCTACCCAATCAGATCAGTAATAAACAGTACAATAAGTGCTACTCACACAGGTCAGTAATAAACAGTACAATAAATGCTACCCACTCAGATCAGTAATAAACAGTACAATAACTGCTACCCACACCAATGAGCAATAAAGTGCAACCCACTCAGATCAGTAATAAACACTTCAGTAACAGCTACCAATGCAGATCAGTAATAATCAGCACAATAACTGCTACCCACACAGGTCAGTAATAAACAGTTCAATAACTGCTACCCAAACAGATCAGTAATAAACAGTCCAATAACTGCTACCCCCTCAGGTCAGTATTAAACAGTACATTATCTGCTACCCTCTGCTACCCACTCAGATCAGTAATAAATAGTACAATAACTGCTACCCACACAGGTCAGTAACAAACAATACAGGAACTGCCACCCACTCAGATCAGTAATAAACTGTACAATAACTGCTAACCACACAGGTCAGTAATAAACAGTACAGTAACAGCTACCCACACAGGTCAGTAATAAACAGTACAATGCTACCCAATCAGATCAGTAATAAACAGTACAATAAGTGCTACCCACACAGGTCAGTAATAAACAGTACAATAAATGCGACCCACTCAGATCAGTAATAAACATTACAATAACTGCTACCCACACCGATGAGCAATAAACTGCTACCCACTCAGATCAGTAATAAACACTACAGTAACAGCTACCAACGCAGATCAGTAATAAACAGCACAATAACTGCTACACACACAGGTCAGTAATAAACAGTTCAATAACTGCGACCCACACAGATCAGTAATAAACAGTACAATAACTGCTACCCACTCAGGTCAGTATTAAACAGTACATTATCTGCTACCCACTCAGTTCAGTAATAAACAGTACAATAACTGCTACCAACACAGGTCAGTAATTAACAATACAATAACTGCTAACCACACAGGTCAGTAATAAGCAGTACAATAACTGCGACCGACTCAGGTCTGTAATAAACAGTACATTATCTGCTACCCACTCAGATCAGTAATAAACAGTACAATAACTGCTACCCACACAGGTCAGTAATAAACAGTTCAATAAATGCTACCCACACAGGTCTATAATAAACAGTACAATAACTGCTACCCACGCAGGTCTGTAATAAACTGCCACCCACTCAGTCCAGTTATAAACACTACAGTAACTGCTACCCACGCACGTCAGTAATAAATAGCACAGCAACTGCTTCCCATGCAAGTCAGTAATAAACAGTACAATAATTACGACCCAGGCAGATCAGTAATAAACAGGACAATAACTGCTACCCACACAGGTCAGTAATAAACAGTACAATAACTGCCGCCCACTCAGGCCTGTCATAAACAGTACATTATCTGCTACCCACTCAGATCAGTAATAAACAGTACAATAACTGCTGCCCAGACAGGTCAGTAATAAACAGTACAATAACTGTTTCCCACACAGGTCAGTAATAAACAGTAAAATACCTGATACCCACACAGATCAGTAATAAACAGTGCAATGACTGTTACCCATAAACTTCAGTAATAACGGATACAATAACTGCTACCCACTCAGGTCAGTAATAAACAGTACAATAACTGCTACCCACACAGGTCAGTAATAAACAGTACAATAACTGCGACCCAATCAGATCAGCAATAAATAGTACAATAACTGCTACCCACACAGGTCAGTAATAAACAGTACAGTAACAGCTACCCACACAGGTCAGTAATAAACAGGACAATAACTGCGACCCACTCAGATCAGTAATAAACAGTTCAATAACTGCTACCCACTCAGGTCAGTAATACACAGTACATTATCTGCTACCCACTCAGATCAGTAATAAACAGTACAATAACTGCTACCCACTCCGATTAGCAATAAACTGCTACCCACTCAGATCAGTAATTAACACTAAAGTAACTGCTACCCACTCACGTCAGTAATAAACAGCACAGCAACTGCTACCCACTCAGATCAGTAATAAACAGTACAATAACTGGTACCCACACACTTCAGTAATAAACAGTAAACTAACTGCTACCCACACAGGTCAGCAATAAACAGTGCAATAACTGCTACCCACACAGGTCAGTAATAAACAGTACAATAACTGCAACCCACTCAGATCAGTAATAAACAGTACAATAACTGCTACCCACGCAGATCAGTAATAAACAATACAATAACTGCGACCCACTCAGATCAGTAATAAACAGTTCATTAACTGCGACCAATGCAGGTCTGTAATAAACAGTGCAATAAATGCTACCCACTCAGATCCGTAATAAACTGTACAATAACTGCTACCCACGCAGGTCAGTAATAAACTGCTACCCACACAGGTCAGTAATAAACAGTGCAATAACTGCTACCCACTCAGATCAGTAATAAACAGTACAATAACTGCTGCCGACACCGATGAGCAATAAACTGCTACCCACTCAGATCAGTAATAAACACTACAGTAACAGCTACCCACGCACATCAGTAATAAACAGTACAATAACTGCTACCCACTCCGATTAGCAATAAACTGCTACCCACTCAGATCATTAATAAACACTACAGTAACTGCTACCCACGCACGTCAGTCATAAACAGGACAATAACTGCGACCCACTCAGATCAGTAATAAGCAGTACAATAACTATAACCCACTCAGATCAGTAATAAACAGTACAATAACTGCTACCCAGACAGGTCAGTAACAAACAGTACAATAACTGCTACCCACTCAGATCAGTAATAAGCAGTACAATAACTGCTACCCACGCAGGTCAGTAATGAACAGTACAATAACTGCGACCCGCTCAGATCAGTAATAAACAGTTCAATAACTGCTACCAACGCAGGTCAGTAATAAACTGCTTCCCACCCAGGTCAGCAAGAAATGCTACCCACTCAGATCAGTAAAAAAAAGTACAATACCTGCTACCCATGCAGGTCAGTAATAAACTGCTACCCACTCAGGTCAGTAAGCAAACAATACAGTAACAGGTACCCACGAACGACAGTAATAAACAGTACAATAACTGCTACCCAGGCATGTCAGTAATAACCAGTACAATAACTGCTACCCACACAGGTCAGTAATAAACAGTACAATAACTGCGACCCACTCAGATCAGTAAAATACTACAATAACTGCACCCACACAGGTCAGTAGTAAACAGTACAATAAATGCTACCCATACAGGTCTGTAATAAACAGTACAATAACTACTACCCACAAACAACAGTAATAAACACTGCAATAACTGCTACCCACACAGGTCAGTAATAAACTGTACATTATCTGCTACCCACTCAGATCAGTAATAAACAGTACAATAACTGCTACCCACTACGATTAACATTAAACTGGTACCCACTCAGATCAGTAATAAACACTACAGTAACTGCTACCCACGCACGTCAGTAACAAACGGCACAGCAACTGCTACCTACGCAGGTCAGTAATAAACAGTACAATAATTGATACCACTCAGATCCGTAATAAACAGTACAATAACTGCTACCCACACAGGTCAGTAATAAAAAGTACAATAACCGCTACCCACGCAGGTCTGTAATGAACAGTACAATAACAGCTACCCACACAGGTCAGTAATAAACAGTTCAATAACTGCTGCCCAGACAGGTCAGTAATAACCAGTACAATAACTGCTACCCACACAGGTCAGTAATAAACAGTTCAATAACTGCTGCCCACGCAGGTCAGTAATAAACAGTACAATAACTGAGACCCACTCAGATCAGTAATAAACAGCACAATAACTGCTACCCACTCAGATCAGTAATATACAGAACAATAACTGCTACCCACACAGGTCAGCATTAAACAGTACAATAACTGCGACCCACTCAGATCAGTAATAAACAGAACAATAACTGCTACCCACACAGGTCAGCATTAAACAGTACAATAACTGCGACCCACTCAGATCAGTAATAAACAGTACAATAAATGCTACCCACTCAGATCAGTAAAAAACAGAACAATAACTGCTACCCACGAAGGTCAGTAATAAACTGCTACCCACTCAGGTCAGTAACAAACAATACAGTAACTGCTACCCATGAACGACAGTAATAAACAGTACAATAACTGCTACCCACGCACGTCAGTAATAAACAGTAAACTAACTGCTCCCCACACAGGTCAGTAATAAACAGTACAATAACTGCTACCCACACAGGTCAGTAATAAACAGTACAATAAATGCTAGCCACACAGGTCTGTAATAAACAGTACAATAACTGCTACACACGCAGGTCAGTAATAAACTGCTACCCACTCAAGTCAGTAATAAACAATACAATAACTGCTACCCACGCACGTCAGTAACAAACAGCACAGAAACTACTACCCACGCAGGTCAGTAATAAACAGTACAATAATTGCTACCCACTCAGATCCGTAATAAACAGTACAATAACTGCTACCCACACAGGTCAGTAATAAACAGTACAATACCTGCGATCCATGCAGATCAGTGATAAACACTACAGTAACTGCTACCCACTCAGATCAGTAATAAACACTACAGTAACTGCTACCCACGCACGTCAGTAACAAACAGCACAGCAACTGCTACCCACACAGGTCAGTAATAAACAGTACAATACCCGCGACCCACTCAGGTCAGTAATAAGCAGTACAATAACTGCGACTCACGCTAGTCAGTAATAAACAGTGCTATAACTGCTACCCATGCAGGTCAGTAAAAAACTGCTTCCCAGACTGGTCAGTAGCAAACAGTACGATAACCGCTACCCATGCTGGTCAGTAATAAAAGTACAATAACTGCTACCCTCTCAGATCAGTAATAAACAGTCCAATACCTGCTGCCCAGACAGGTCAGTAATAAACAGTACAATAACTGCTACCCACACAGGTCAGTAATAAACATTAAAATACCTGATACCCAATCAGAACAGTAATAAACAGTGCAATGACTGCTACCCACACACGTCAGTAATAAACAGTACAATAACTGCGACCCAATCAGATCAGTAATAAATAGTACAATAACTGCTACCCACAAAGGTCAGTAATAAACAGTACAATAACTGCGACCCAATCAGATCAGTAATAAATAGTACAAAAACTGCTACCCACACAGGTCAGTAATAAACAGTACAGTAACAGCTACCCACACAGGTCAGTAATAAACAGTACAATAACTGCTACCCAATCAGATCAGTAATAAACAGTACAATAAGTGCTACTCACACAGGTCAGTAATAAACAGTACAATAACTGCTACCCACTCAGGTCAGTATTAAACAGTACATTATCTGCTACCCACTCAGTTCAGTAATAAACAGTACAATAACTGCTACCAACACAGGTCAGTAATTAACAATACAATAACTGCTAACCACACAGGTCAGTAATAAGCAGTACAATAACTGCGACCGACTCAGGTCTGTAATAAACAGTACATTATCTGCTACCCACTCAGATCAGTAATAAACAGTACAATAACTGCTACCCACACAGGTCAGTAATAAACAGTTCAATAAATGCTACCCACACAGGTCTATAATAAACAGTACAATAACTGCTACCCACGCAGGTCTGTAATAAACTGCCACCCACTCAGTCCAGTTATAAACACTACAGTAACTGCTACCCACGCACGTCAGTAATAAATAGCACAGCAACTGCTTCCCATGCAAGTCAGTAATAAACAGTACAATAATTACGACCCAGGCAGATCAGTAATAAACAGGACAATAACTGCTACCCACACAGGTCAGTAATAAACAGTACAATAACTGCCGCCCACTCAGGCCTGTCATAAACAGTACATTATCTGCTACCCACTCAGATCAGTAATAAACAGTACAATAACTGCTGCCCAGACAGGTCAGTAATAAACAGTACAATAACTGTTTCCCACACAGGTCAGTAATAAACAGTAAAATACCTGATACCCACACAGATCAGTAATAAACAGTGCAATGACTGTTACCCATAAACTTCAGTAATAACGGATACAATAACTGCTACCCACTCAGGTCAGTAATAAACAGTACAATAACTGCTACCCACACAGGTCAGTAATAAACAGTACAATAACTGCGACCCAATCAGATCAGCAATAAATAGTACAATAACTGCTACCCACACAGGTCAGTAATAAACAGTACAGTAACAGCTACCCACACAGGTCAGTAATAAACAGGACAATAACTGCGACCCACTCAGATCAGTAATAAACAGTTCAATAACTGCTACCCACTCAGGTCAGTAATACACAGTACATTATCTGCTACCCACTCAGATCAGTAATAAACAGTACAATAACTGCTACCCACTCCGATTAGCAATAAACTGCTACCCACTCAGATCAGTAATTAACACTAAAGTAACTGCTACCCACTCACGTCAGTAATAAACAGCACAGCAACTGCTACCCACTCAGATCAGTAATAAACAGTACAATAACTGGTACCCACACACTTCAGTAATAAACAGTAAACTAACTGCTACCCACACAGGTCAGCAATAAACAGTGCAATAACTGCTACCCACACAGGTCAGTAATAAACAGTACAATAACTGCAACCCACTCAGATCAGTAATAAACAGTACAATAACTGCTACCCACGCAGATCAGTAATAAACAATACAATAACTGCGACCCACTCAGATCAGTAATAAACAGTTCATTAACTGCGACCAATGCAGGTCTGTAATAAACAGTGCAATAAATGCTACCCACTCAGATCCGTAATAAACTGTACAATAACTGCTACCCACGCAGGTCAGTAATAAACTGCTACCCACACAGGTCAGTAATAAACAGTGCAATAACTGCTACCCACTCAGATCAGTAATAAACAGTACAATAACTGCTGCCGACACCGATGAGCAATAAACTGCTACCCACTCAGATCAGTAATAAACACTACAGTAACAGCTACCCACGCACATCAGTAATAAACAGTACAATAACTGCTACCCACTCCGATTAGCAATAAACTGCTACCCACTCAGATCATTAATAAACACTACAGTAACTGCTACCCACGCACGTCAGTCATAAACAGGACAATAACTGCGACCCACTCAGATCAGTAATAAGCAGTACAATAACTATAACCCACTCAGATCAGTAATAAACAGTACAATAACTGCTACCCAGACAGGTCAGTAACAAACAGTACAATAACTGCTACCCACTCAGATCAGTAATAAGCAGTACAATAACTGCTACCCACGCAGGTCAGTAATGAACAGTACAATAACTGCGACCCGCTCAGATCAGTAATAAACAGTTCAATAACTGCTACCAACGCAGGTCAGTAATAAACTGCTTCCCACCCAGGTCAGCAAGAAATGCTACCCACTCAGATCAGTAAAAAAAAGTACAATACCTGCTACCCATGCAGGTCAGTAATAAACTGCTACCCACTCAGGTCAGTAAGCAAACAATACAGTAACAGGTACCCACGAACGACAGTAATAAACAGTACAATAACTGCTACCCAGGCACGTCAGTAATAACCAGTACAATAACTGCTACCCACACAGGTCAGTAATAAACAGTACAATAACTGCGACCCACTCAGATCAGTAAAATACTACAATAACTGCACCCACACAGGTCAGTAGTAAACAGTACAATAAATGCTACCCATACAGGTCTGTAATAAACAGTACAATAACTACTACCCACAAACAACAGTAATAAACACTGCAATAACTGCTACCCACACAGGTCAGTAATAAACTGTACATTATCTGCTACCCACTCAGATCAGTAATAAACAGTACAATAACTGCTACCCACTACGATTAACATTAAACTGGTACCCACTCAGATCAGTAATAAACACTACAGTAACTGCTACCCACGCACGTCAGTAACAAACGGCACAGCAACTGCTACCTACGCAGGTCAGTAATAAACAGTACAATAATTGATACCACTCAGATCCGTAATAAACAGTACAATAACTGCTACCCACACAGGTCAGTAATAAAAAGTACAATAACCGCTACCCACGCAGGTCTGTAATGAACAGTACAATAACAGCTACCCACACAGGTCAGTAATAAACAGTTCAATAACTGCTGCCCAGACAGGTCAGTAATAACCAGTACAATAACTGCTACCCACACAGGTCAGTAATAAACAGTTCAATAACTGCTGCCAAGGCAGGTCAGTAATAAACAGTACAATAACTGAGACCCACTCAGATCAGTAATAAACAGCACAATAACTGCTACCCACTCAGATCAGTAATATACAGAACAATAACTGCTACCCACACAGGTCAGCATTAAACAGTACAATAACTGCGACCCACTCAGATCAGTAATAAACAGAACAATAACTGCTACCCACACAGGTCAGCATTAAACAGTACAATAACTGCGACCCACTCAGATCAGTAATAAACAGTACAATAAATGCTACCCACTCAGATCAGTAAAAAACAGAACAATAACTGCTACCCACGAAGGTCAGTAATAAACTGCTACCCACTCAGGTCAGTAACAAACAATACAGTAACTGCTACCCATGAACGACAGTAATAAACAGTACAATAACTGCTACCCACGCACGTCAGTAATAAACAGTAAACTAACTGCTCCCCACACAGGTCAGTAATAAACAGTACAATAACTGCTACCCACACAGGTCAGTAATAAACAGTACAATAAATGCTAGCCACACAGGTCTGTAATAAACAGTACAATAACTGCTACACACGCAGGTCAGTAATAAACTGCTACCCACTCAAGTCAGTAATAAACAATACAATAACTGCTACCCACGCACGTCAGTAACAAACAGCACAGAAACTACTACCCACGCAGGTCAGTAATAAACAGTACAATAATTGCTACCCACTCAGATCCGTAATAAACAGTACAATAACTGCTACCCACACAGGTCAGTAATAAACAGTACAATACCTGCGATCCATGCAGATCAGTGATAAACACTACAGTAACTGCTACCCACTCAGATCAGTAATAAACACTACAGTAACTGCTACCCACGCACGTCAGTAACAAACAGCACAGCAACTGCTACCCACACAGGTCAGTAATAAACAGTACAATACCCGCGACCCACTCAGGTCAGTAATAAGCAGTACAATAACTGCGACTCACGCTAGTCAGTAATAAACAGTGCTATAACTGCTACCCATGCAGGTCAGTAAAAAACTGCTTCCCAGACTGGTCAGTAGCAAACAGTACGATAACCGCTACCCATGCTGGTCAGTAATAAAAGTACAATAACTGCTACCCTCTCAGATCAGTAATAAACAGTCCAATACCTGCTGCCCAGACAGGTCAGTAATAAACAGTACAATAACTGCTACCCACACAGGTCAGTAATAAACATTAAAATACCTGATACCCAATCAGAACAGTAATAAACAGTGCAATGACTGCTACCCACACACGTCAGTAATAAACAGTACAATAACTGCGACCCAATCAGATCAGTAATAAATAGTACAATAACTGCTACCCACAAAGGTCAGTAATAAACAGTACAATAACTGCGACCCAATCAGATCAGTAATAAATAGTACAAAAACTGCTACCCACACAGGTCAGTAATAAACAGTACAGTAACAGCTACCCACACAGGTCAGTAATAAACAGTACAATAACTGCTACCCAATCAGATCAGTAATAAACAGTACAATAAGTGCTACTCACACAGGTCAGTAATAAACAGTACAATAAATGCTACCCACTCAGATCAGTAATAAACAGTACAATAACTGCTTCCCACACCAATGAGCAATAAAGTGCAACCCACTCAGATCAGTAATAAACACTTCAGTAACAGCTACCAATGCAGATCAGTAATAATCAGCACAATAACTGCTACCCACACAGGTCAGTAATAAACAGTTCAATAACTGCTACCCAAACAGATCAGTAATAAACAGTCCAATAACTGCTACCCCCTCAGGTCAGTATTAAACAGTACATTATCTGCTACCCTCTGCTACCCACTCAGATCAGTAATAAATAGTACAATAACTGCTACCCACACAGGTCAGTAACAAACAATACAGGAACTGCCACCCACTCAGATCAGTAATAAACTGTACAATAACTGCTAACCACACAGGTCAGTAATAAACAGTACAGTAACAGCTACCCACACAGGTCAGTAATAAACAGTACAATGCTACCCAATCAGATCAGTAATAAACAGTACAATAAGTGCTACCCACACAGGTCAGTAATAAACAGTACAATAAATGCGACCCACTCAGATCAGTAATAAACATTACAATAACTGCTACCCACACCGATGAGCAATAAACTGCTACCCACTCAGATCAGTAATAAACACTACAGTAACAGCTACCAACGCAGATCAGTAATAAACAGCACAATAAATGCTACCCACACACGTCAGTAATAAACAGTTCAATAACTGCTACCCACACAGATCAGAAATAAGCAGTACAATAACTGGTACCCACTCAGGTCAGTATTAAACAGTACATTATCTGCTACCCACTCGGATCTGTAATAAACAGTACAATAAGTGCTACCCACTCCGATTAGCAAAAAACTGCTACCCACTCAGGTCAGTATTAAACAGTACATTATCTGCTACCCACTCGGATCAGTAATAAACACTACAGTAACTGCTACCCACGCACGTCAGTAATAAACAGCACAGGAACTGCTACCCACGCAGGACAGGAATAAACCGTACAATAACTGCGATCCACGCAGATCAGTAATAAACAGTACAATAACGGCTACCCACTCAGATCAGTAATAAACAATACAATAACTGTAACCCACTCTGATCAGTAATAAACAGTACAATAACTGCTACCCACTCAGGTCAGTAATAAACCGTACAATAACAGCTACCCACTCAGATCAGTAATAAACATTACAATAACTGCTACCCACTCAGGTCAGTAATAAACCGTACAATAACTGCTACCCACTCAGATCAGTATTAAACAGTAAAATAACTGCTACCCATGCACGTCAGTAATAAACAGTGAAATAACTGCGACCCACTCAGATCAGTAATAAACAGTACAATAACTGCTACCCACACAGGTCAGTAATAACCAGTATAATAAGTGCGGCCCACTCAGATCAGTAATACACAGTACAATAAATGCTACCACGCAGGTCAGTAATAAACAATACAATAACTGCTACCCACGCAGGTCAGTAATAAGCAGTACAATAACTGCTTCCCAGTCTGGTCAGTAGTAAACAGTACAATAACCGCTACCCACACAGGTCGGAAATAAACAGTACGATAACTGCTACCCATGCAGGTCAGTAATAAGCAGTACAATAACTGCTACCCACTCAGGTCATTAATAAACAGTACAATAACTGCTACTCACTCAGATCAGTAATAAACAGTACAATAACTGCTACCCACTCCGATTAACAAGAAACTGCTACCAACTCAGAACAGTAATAATCACTATAGTAACTGCTACCCACGCAGGTCAGTCATAAACAGTAGAATAACTGCTACCCACTCAGATCAGTAATAAACAGTACAATAACTGCTACTCACTCAGGTCAGTAATAAACAATACAATAACTGCTACCCACTCAGATCAGCAATAAACAGTACAATAACTGCTACCCACTCAGATAAGTAATAAAAAGTACAATAACTGCTACCCACGCAGGTCAGTAGTAAACAGCACATTAACTGTGACCCAATCAGATTAGTAAAAATCAGTACAATAACTGCTACCCACTCAGTTCAGTAATAAACACTACAGTAACTGCTACCCACGCACGTCAGTAATAAACAGCACAGCAACTGCTACCCATGCAGGACAGTAATAAACAGTACAATAACTGCAACCCATGCACGTCAGTAATAAAGAGTAAAATAACTGCTACCCGCTCAGATCAGTAATAAACAGTACAATAATTGCTACCCAGAGATGTCAGTAATAAACAGTACAATACCTGCTACCCAATCAGATCTGTAATAAACAGTACAATGACTGCTAAACACACAGGTCAGTAATAAACAGTAGAATCACTGATACCCACTCAGATCAGTAATAAACAGTACAATAACTGTACCCACTCAGATCAGTAATAAACAGTACATAACTGCTGCGCAGACAGGTCAGTAATAAACAGGTAAATATCTGCTACCCACTCAGATCAGTAATAGACAGTACAATAACTGCTTCCCAGACATGTCAGTAATAAACAGTGCAATAACTGCTATCCAATCAGATCAGTAATAACCAGTACAATGACTGATACCCACACAGGTCACAAATAAACAGTACAATAACTGCGACCCACTCAGATCAGTAATAAACAGTACAATAACTGCTACCCACACAGGTCAGTAATAAACAGTACAATAAATGCTACCCACACAGGTCTGTAATACACAGTACAATACCTGCTACCCACACAGGTCAGTAATAAACTGCTACCCACTCAAGTCAGTAATAAACATTACAATAACTGCTACCCACTCAGATCAGTAATAAACAGTGAAATAACTGCGACCCACTCAGATCAATAATAAACAGTACAATAACTGCTACCCACACAGGTCAGTAATAACCAGTACGATAAGTGCGACCCACTCAGATCAGTAATACACAGTACAACAACTGCTACCCACTTAGGTCTGAAATAAACTGCTACCCACTCAAGTCAGTAATAAACAATTCAATAACTGCTACCCACGAACGACAGTAATAAACAACACAATAACTGCTACCCACACAGGTCAGTAATGAACAGTACATTATCTGCTACCCACTCAGATCAGTAATAAACAGTACAATAACTGCTAACCACACAGGTCAGTAATAAACAGTACATAACTGCTGCGCAGACAGGTCAGTAATAAACAGGAAAATATCTGCTACCCACTCAGATCAGTAATAAACAGTATAATAACTGCTTCCCAGACATGTCAGTAATAAACAGTGCAATAACTGCTATCCAATCAGATCAGTAATAAACAGTACAATAACTGCTACCCACTCAGGTCATTAATAAACAGTACAATAACTGCTATCCACTCACATCAGTAATAAACAGGACAATAAATGCTATCCACACAGGTCAGTAATAAACAGTACAAGAACTGGTACCCACACAGGTCAGTAAAAAACAGGACAATAAATGCTACCCACTCAGGTCTGTAATAAACTGCTACCCACTCAAGTCAGTAATAAACAATTCAATAACTGCTACCCACGAACGACAGTAATAAACAACACAATAACTGCTACCCACACAGGTCAGTAATGAACAGTACATTATCTGCTACCCACGCAGATCAGTAATAAACAGTACAATAACTGCTACCCACTCCGATTAACAATAAACTGCTACCAACTCAGAACAGTAAAAATCACTACAGTAACTGCTACCCACGCACGTCAGTAATAAACAGGACAATAACTGCCACCCACACAGGTCACTAATAAACAGTACAATAACTGCGACCCACGCACGTCAATAATAAACAGCACAGCAACTGCTACACACGCAGGTCAGTAATAAACAGTACAATAACTGCTACCCACACAGGTCAGTAATAAACAGTACAATAACTGCTACCCACACAGGTCAGCAATAAACAGTACAATAACTGCTACCCACACAGGTCAGTAATAAAAAGTAGAATAACTGCTACCCACGTAGGTGAGTAACAAACAGTACAATAACTGCTAAACACTCAGATCAGTATTAAAAAGTAGAATAACTGCTACCCACGTAGGTGAGCAATAAACAGTACATGTACTGCGAACCAATCAGATCAGTAAGAAACAGTACAATAACTGCTACCCACTCAGATTAGTAAAAAAACAGTTCAATAACTGCTACCCACGCAGGTCAGTAATAAACTGTTCAATAACTGCGACCCACTCAGATTAGTAAAAAAACAGTTCAATAACTGCTACCCACGCAGGTCAGTAATAAACTGCTACCCACGAACAACAGTAATAATCAGTGCAATGACTGCTACCCACTCAGATCAGTAATAGACAGTACAATAACTGCTACCCACGCAGGTCAATCATAAACAGTACAATAACTGCTACCAACTCAGATCAGTAATAAACAGTACAATAACTGCTACCCACACAGGTCAGTAATAAACAGTACATAACTGCTGCGCAAACAGGTCAGTAATAAACAGGAAAGTATCTGCTACCCACTCAGATCAGTAATAAACAGTACAATAATTGCTAACCAGAGATGTCAGTAATAAACAGTACAATACCTGCTACCCAATCAGATCAGTAATAAACAGTACAATGACTGATACCCACACAGGTCACTAATAAACAGTACAATAACTGCTGTGCAGACAGGTCAGTAATAAACAGGAAAATATCTGCTACCCACTCAGATCAGTAATAAACAGTACAATAACTGCTTCCCAGACATGTCAGTAATAAACAGTGCAATAACTGCTATCCAATCAGATCAGTAATAACCAGTACAATGACTGATACCCACACAGGTCACTAATAAACAGTACAATAACTGCGACCCACTCAGATCAGTAATAAACAGTACAATAACTGCTACCCACACAGGTCAGTAATAAACAGTACAATAAATGCTACCCACACAGGTCTGTGATACACAGTACAATACCTGCTACCCACACAGGTCAGTAATAAATTGCTACCCACTCAAGTCAGTAATAAACATTACAATAACTGCTACCCACTCAGGTCAGTAATAAACCGTACAATAACTTCTACCCACTCAGATCAGTATTAAACAGTGAAATAACTGCTACCCACGCACGTCAGTAATAAACAGTGAAATAACTGGGACCCACTCAGATCAATAATAAACAGTACAATAACTGCTACCCACACAGGTCAGTAATAACCAGTACAATACGTGCGACCCACTCAGATCAGAAATACACAGTACAATAACTGCTACCCACTCAGGTCTGAAATAAACTGCTACCCACTCAAGTCAGGAATAAACAATTCAATAACTGCTACCCACGAACGACAGTAATAAACAACACAATAACTGCTACCCACACAGGTCAGTAATGAACAGTACATTATCTGCTACCCACTCAGATCAGTAATAAACAGTACAATAACTGCTATCCACTCCGTTTAACAATAAACTGCTACCAACTCAGAACACTAATAATCACTACAGCAACTGCTACCCACGCACGTCAGTAATAAACAGTACAATAACTGCGACCCACGCACGTCAATAATAAACAGCACAGCAACTGCTGCACACGCAGGTCAGTAATAAACAGTACAATAACTGCTACACACACAGGTCAGCAATAAACAGTACAATATCTGCTACCCACTCAGGTCAGTAACAAAAAATACAATAACTGCTACCCACTCAGATCAGTAATAAACAGTACAATAACTGCTACCCACTCAGATCAGTAATAAACAGAACAATAACTGCTACCCACGCAGGTCAGTAATAAACAGTACAATAACTGCGACCCACTCAGATCAGTAAAGAAACAGTTCAATAACTGCTACCCACGCAGGTCAGTAATAAACTGCTACCCTCGAACAACAGTAATAATCAGTGCAATGACTGCTACCCACTCAGATCAGTAATAGACAGTACAATAACTGCTACCCACGCAGGTCAATCATAAAATGTACAATAACTGCTTCCCACTCAGATCAGTAATAAACAGTACAATAACTGCTAACCACACAGGTCAGTAATAAACAGTACATAACTGCTGCGCAGACAGGTCAGTAATAAACAGGAAAATATCTGCTACCCACTCAGATCAGTAATAAACAGTACAATAACTGCTTCCCAGACATGTCAGTAATAAACAGTGCAATAACTGCTATCCAATCAGATCAGTAATAAACAGTACAATAACTGCTACCCACTCAGGTCATTAATAAACAGTACAATAACTGCTACCCACTCAGATCAGTAATAAACAGGTCAATAAATGCTACCCACACAGGTCAGTAATAAACAGTACAATAACTGGTACCCACACAGGTCAGTAAAAAACAGTACAATAAATGCTACCCACTCAGGTCAGTAAAAAACAGTACAATAAATGCTACCCACACAGGTCTAGAATAAACAGTACAATAACTGCTACCCACTCAGGTCTGTAATAAACTGCTACCCACTCAAGTCAGTAATAAACAATTCAATAACTGCTACCCACGAACGACAGTAATAAACAACACAATAACTGCTACCCACACAGGACAGTAATGAACAGTACATTATCTGCTACCCACTCAGATCAGTAATAAACAGTACAATAACTGCTACCAACTCCGATTAACCATAATCTGCTACCAACTCAGAACAGTAATAATCACGACAGTAACTGCTACCCACGCACGTCAGTAATAAACAGTACAATAACTGCTACCCACACAGGTCACTAATAAACAGTACAATAACTACGACCCACTCAGATCAGTAATAAACAGTACAATAACTGCTACCCACACAGGTCAGTAATAAACAGTACAATAAATGCTACCCACACAGGTCTGTAATACACAGTACAATACCTGCTACCCACACAGGTCAGTAATAAATTGCTACCCACTCAAGTCAGTAATAAACATTACAATAACTGCTACCCACTCAGGTCAGTAATAAACCGTACAATAACTTCTACCCACTCAGATCAGTATTAAACAGTGAAATAACTGCTACCCACGCACGTCAGTAATAAACAATGAAATAACTGGGACCCACTCAGATCAATAATAAACAGTACAATAACTGCTACCCACACAGGTCAGTAATAACCAGTACAATAAGTGCGACCCACTCAGATCAGAAATACACAGTACAATAACTGCTACCCACTCAGGTCTGAAATAAACTGCTACCCACTCAAGTCAGGAATAAACAATTCAATAACTGCTACCCACGAACGACAGTAATAAACAACACAATAACTGCTACCCACACAGGTCAGTAATGAACAGTACATTATCTGCTACCCACTCAGATCAGTAATAAACAGTACAATAACTGCTATCCACTCCGTTTAACAATAAACTGCTACCAACTCAGAACACTAATAATCACTACAGCAACTGCTACCCACGCACGTCAGTAATAAACAGTACAATAACTGCTACCCACACAGGTCACTAATAAACAGTACAATAACTGCGACCCACGCACGTCAATAATAAACAGCACAGCAACTGCTGCACACGCAGGTCAGTAATAAACAGTACAATAACTGCTACACACACAGGTCAGCAATAAACAGTACAATATCTGCTACCCACTCAGGTCAGTAATAAAAAATACAATAACTGCTACCCACTCAGATCAGTAATAAACAGTACAATAACTGCTACCCACTCAGATCAGTAATAAACAGTACAATAACTGCTACCCACGCAGGTCAGTAATAAACAGTACAATAACTGCGACCCACTCAGATCAGTAAAGAAACAGTTCAATAACTGCTACCCACGCAGGTCAGTAATAAACTGCTACCCTCGAACAACAGTAATAATCAGTGCAATGACTGCTACCCACTCAGATCAGTAATAGACAGTACAATAACTGCTACCCACGCAGGTCAATCATAAAATGTACAATAACTGCTTCCCACTCAGATCAGTAATAAACAGTACAATAACTGCTAACCACACAGGTCAGTAATAAACAGTACATAACTGCTGCGCAGACAGGTCAGTAATAAACAGGAAAATATCTGCTACCCACTCAGATCAGTAATAAACAGTACAATAACTGCTTCCCAGACATGTCAGTAATAAACAGTGCAATAACTGCTATCCAATCAGATCAGTAATAAACAGTACAATAACTGCTACCCACTCAGGTCATTAATAAACAGTACAATAACTGCTACCCACTCATATCAGTAATAAACAGGTCAATAAATGCTACCCACACAGGTCAGTAATAAACAGTACAATAACTGGTACCCACTCAGGTCTGTAATAAACTGCTACCCACTCAAGTCAGTAATAAACAATTCAATAACTGCTACCCACGAACGACAGTAATAAACAACACAATAACTGCTACCCACACAGGTCAGTAATGAACAGTACATTATCTGCTACCCACTCAGATCAGTAATAAACAGTACAATAACTGCTACCAACTCCGATTAACAATAATCTGCTACCAACTCAGAACAGTAATAATCACGACAGTAACTGCTACCCACGCACGTCAGTAATAAACAGTACAATAACTGCTACCCACACAGGTCACTAATAAACAGTACAATAACTGCGACCCACGCACGTCAATAATAAACAGCACAGCAACTGCTACACACGCAGG